>NW_027000901.1:198956-206456 GCF_036934945.1 Oncorhynchus masou masou
CCACCGTAGTAAAGCACATCAAATGGGCCCTTCCAGTGGCATCAATATGCTGCTGGGGGTTTTACCATCTATACTTAAAGCTACAATCTGCAGCTTGTGTTTCAGCAAACAGCTGCTTCCCTGCCACTACTGAGATGAGGACCCGGACTGGGACAATTCATAGAAGTAGCTAGATAAGGGCTGTCAAATTCATTTTGCCCCGCGGGCCGCATTCAGTCTTCACCGAAGTCCGTCTGGCATCACTTTAAATAGATTATATTAGAAACGGATTATATTTCCTCGCCGTCAAAATGTATTAAAAAATGGTCCTTTAAACATCCCTCCCTGACTTTCCTTCTTTCGTTTGGATGACTGTTAAAAAGAAATAGCTGCGAGATGCAAAGACTGACAGTCCATGAGTTTGTCAGTGTTCAGGAAGGAGACCTACTTCCATAATGACAAGCATCTGGTGGAGTCACAGACCACACTGTCCTGTACAGATCAATAGTAGAAAGAAGCCATGACTCCGTCCGCTGTTCATCATGTGATCAGATAAAGAGGAGCTGCAAACATCAAGGCACCACAGACGCCACTTTCCCAGGATCACGTCAGCAACAAGTCCGTGGATGAAGAGCAAAGCTATTTCACTTCCATGGGATTTTTATGTGATGTACAAAGGATAGTAATAGACTCTGAGCAGTAAAGCCAGATGTGGTTTTATTATGGTTTATTGGTAATCAAAGGGGAACAGATCTTTTTAGTCACCCTGCTTGTACATAGTGTAGTCTTTTCATTTTAGTAGAAGAGAGTTGTTGTTGGTGGGGACAGAAATGGTTGTGTTCTCTCTTAATGAGCCAACCGACCACTATGCTACTGGACGCTGTTGCTTCAACAGGAAACTCTGATTCCACCCCCCTCCCAAACTTCTGACCAAGCCTCTTAGCTGACATGCCCCCTATTTGACACATAGTGGGACTAATCCATTGACCGCAGTGTGTTAAATTCTTTGAAAGAAAAATGAGTAGGCCTATTACTTTGAACCCAGGACTGCTATGCACTTAACACTGTCGCCAGTCTCTACACACTCCGTCCTTTAGAGGTTGGTACACTGGGCAGACGGTCTGAGAGGGGGCTAGACAGACTGACGGTCTGAGCAGGGGGGCAGTAGGCAGACTGACGGTCTGAGCAGGGGGCAGTAGACAGACTGACGGTCTGAGCAGGGGGCAGTAGACAGACTGACAGTCTGAGCAGGGGGTAGTAGACAGACTGACAGTCTGAGCAGGGGCAGTAGACAGACTGACAGTCTGAGCAGGGGGCAGTAGACAGACTGACGGTCTGAGCAGGAGGCAGTAGACAGACTGACAGTCTGAGCAGGGGGCAGTAGACAGACTGACGGTCTGAGCAGGGGGCAGTAGACAGACTGACGGTCTGAGCAGGGGGCAGTAGACAGACTGACAGTCTGAGCAGGGGGCAGTAGACAGACTGACAGTCTGAGCAGGGGGCAGTACTGGCCGGCAGACTGACGGTCTGAGCAGGGGGCAGTAGACAGACTGACGGTCTGAGCAGGGGGCAGTAGACAGACTGACAGTCTGAGCAGGGGGCAGTAGACAGACTGACAGTCTGAGCAGGGGGCAGTAGACAGACTGACAGTCTGAGCAGGGGGCAGTAGACAGACTGACAGTCTGATTAGGGGGCAGTAGACAGACTGACAGTCTGAGCAGGGGGCAGTAGACAGACTGACAGTCTGAGCAGGAGGCAGTAGACAGACTGACAGTCTGAGCAGGGGGCAGTAGACAGACTGACGGTCTGAGCAGGGGGCAGTAGACAGACTGACGGTCTGAGCAGGGGGCAGTAGACAGACTGACAGTCTGAGCAGGGAGCAGTAGACAGACTGACTGTCTGAGCAGGGGGCAGTAGACAGACTGACTGTCTGAGCAGGGGGCAGTAGACAGACTGACAGTCCGAGCAGGGGGCAGTAGACAGACTGACAGTCTGAGCAGGGGGCAGTAGACAGACTGACAGTCTGAGCAGGGGGCAGTAGACAGACTGACAGTCCGAGCAGGGGGCAGTAGACAGACTGACAGTCTGAGCAGGGGGCAGTAGACAGACTGACAGTCCGAGCAGGGGGCAGTAGACAGACTGACTGTCTGAGCAGGGGGCAGTAGACAGACTGACGGTCTGAGCAGGGGGCAGTAGACAGACTGACAGTCTGAGCAGGGGGCAGTAGACAGACTGACAGTCTGAGCAGGGGGCAGTAGACAGACTGACAGTCCGAGCAGGGGGCAGTAGACAGACTGACAGTCTGAGCAGGGGGCAGTAGACAGACTGACGGTCTGAGAGGAGGCAGACAGAGTAGCAGGGGGCAGTAGACAGACTGACAGTCGAGTAGACAGGGGGCAGTAGACAGACTGACGGTCTGAGTAGGGGGCAGTAGACAGACTGACAGTCCGAGCAGGGGGCAGTAGACAGACTGACAGTCTGAGCAGGAGGCAGTACTAGCAGACCTGTTGACTGAATCCTTAAAGCACTCTTAAGGCCTGCCTCCTGAGACATACTGGTCATACTGAACAACACTTCTCCCTCCTCTCCAACCTCTCCACACTCTCTCCTCCCTCTCCTCTCCAACCTCTCCACACTCTCTCCTCCCTCTCCTCTCCAACCTCTCCACACTCTCTCCTCCCTCTCAACACTCTCTCCTCCCTCTCAACACTCTCTCCTCCCTCTCAACACTCTCTCCTCCCTCTCCACACTCTCTCCTCCCTCTCCTCTCCCTCCTCTCCACACTCTCTCCTCCCTCTCCTCTCCAACCTCTCCACACTCTCTCCTCCCTCTCAACACTCTCTCCTCCCTCTCAACACTCTCTCCTCCCTCTTCACACTCTCTCCTAACTTTCTCCCTCCTCCCTCTCTCCTTCCTCTCCCCTCTCCTTCCTCTCCCTCTCCTCTCCACACTCTCTCCTCACTTTCTCCCTCCTCCTTCTCCAACTCCCTCTCCTCTTCACACTCTCTCCTCCCTTTCTCCACACTCTCTTATCCTTCCCTTTCTCCTCCTTCTCTGTATCCATATCCATATCACATGTTCAGTTACTATGGTGTAGATTGTAGAAGGGTACAACATTCAGTTAGTATTTATTTTTATTTTTTTAATGTTACCTTTATTTAGGGGGCAGTAGACTGCCCCCTGCTCAGACTGTCAGTCTGTCTACTGCCCCCCTAACCAGGCAAGTCAGTTAAGAACAAATTCTTATTTTCAATAACGGCCTAGGAACAGTGGGTTAACTGCCTGTTCAGGGGCAGAACGACAGATTTGTACCTTGTCAGCTCGGGATATGAACTTGCAACCTTCCGGTTACTAGTCCAACGCTCAGGTAGTATGGTGTAGATTGTAGAAGGATGACACATTCAGGTAGTATGGTGTAGATTGTAGAAGGGTGACACATTCAGTTAGTATGGTGTAGATTGTAGAAGGGTGACACATTCAGGTAGTATGGTGTAGATTGTAGAAGGGTGACACATTCAGGTAGTATGGTGTAGATTGTAGAAGGGTGACACATTCAGGTAGTATGGTGTAGATTGTAGAAGGGTGACACACTCAGGTAGTATGGTGTAGATTGTAGAAGGGTGACACATTCAGTTAGTATGGTGTAGATTGTAGAAGGGTGACACATTCAGTTAGTATGGTGTAGATTGTAGAAGGATGACACATTCAGGTAGTATGGTGTAGATTGTAGAAGGGTGACACATTCAGGTAGTATGGTGTAGATTGTAGAAGGGTGACACATTCAGTTAGTATGGTGTAGATTGTAGAAGGGTGACACATTCAGTAAGTATGGTGTAGATTGTAGAAGGGTGACACATTCAGGTAGTATGGTGTAGATTGTAGAAGGGTGACACATTCAGTTAGTATGGTGTAGATTGTAGAAGGGTGACACATTCAGTTAGTATGGTGTAGATTGTAGAAGGATGACACATTCAGTTAGTATGGTGTAGATTGTAGAAGGGTGACACATTCAGTTAGTATGGTGTAGATTGTAGAAGGGTGACACATTCAGGTAGTATGGTGTAGATTGTAGAAGGGTGACACATTCAGGTAGGGTGACACATTCAGTTAGTATGGTGTAGATTGTAGAAGGGTGACACATTCAGTTAGTATGGTGTAGATTGTAGAAGGGTGACACATTCAGTTAGTATGGTGTAGATTGTAGAAGGGTGACACATTCAGTTAGTATGGTGTAGATTGTAGAAGGGTGACACATTCAGTTAGTATGGTGTAGATTGTAGAAGGGTGACACATTCAGTTGGTATGGTGTAGATTGTAGAAGGGTGACACATTCAGTTAGTATGGTGTAGATTGTAGAAGGGTGACACATTCAGTTAGTATGGTGTAGATTGTAGAAGGGTGACACATTCAGTTGGTATGGTGTAGATTGTAGAGAAGGGTGACACATTCAGTTAGTATGGTGTAGATTGTAGAAGGGTGACACATTCAGTTAGTATGGTGTAGATTGTAGAAGGGTGACACATTCAGTTAGTATGGTGTAGATTGTAGAAGGGTGACACATTCAGTTAGTATGGTGTAGATTGTAGAAGGGTGACACATTCAGTTAGTATGGTGTAGATTGTAGAAGGATGACACATTCAGGTAGTATGGTGTAGATTGTAGAAGGGTGACACATTCAGTTAGTATGGTGTAGATTGTAGTAGGGTGACACATTCAGTAGTATGGTGTAGATTGTAGAAGGGTGGTAGTATGGTGTAGATTGTAGAAGGGTGACACATTCAGTTAGTATGGTGTAGATTGTAGAAGGGTGACACATTCAGTTAGTATGGTGTAGATTGTATGGTGACACATTCAGTTGGTAGTGTAGATTGTAGAAGGGTGACACATTCAGTTAGTATGGTGTAGATTGTAGAAGGGTGACACATTCAGTTAGTATGGTGTAGATTGTAGAAGGGTGACACATTCAGTTAGTATGGTGTAGATTGTAGAAGGGTGACACATTCAGTTAGTATGGTGTAGATTGTAGAAGGGTGACACATTCAGTTAGTATGGTGTAGATTGTAGAAGGGTGACACATTCAGTTAGTATGGTGTAGATTGTAGAAGGGTGACACATTCAGTTAGTATGGTGTAGATTGTAGAAGGGTGACACATTCAGTTAGTATGGTGTAGATTGTAGAAGGGTGACACATTCAGTTAGTATGGTGTAGATTGTAGAAGGGTGACACATTCAGTTAGTATGGTGTAGATTGTAGAAGGGTGACACATTCAGTTAGTATGGTGTAGATGGTAGAAGGAAGGTGACACATTCAGTTAGTATGGTGTAGATTGTAGAAGGGTGACACATTCAGTTAGTATGGTGTAGATTGTAGAAGGGTGACACATTCAGGTAGTAGTATGGTGACACATTAGATTGGTAGAAGGATGACACATTCAGTTAGTATGGTGTAGATTGTAGAAGGGTGACACATTCAGTTAGTATGGTACAGAAGTGTTCACTCACAGTGAGTATGTAGTTCTGGTTGAGGAGGATCCAGTGCATGAAGCCTGTAGGGGGCCGCTGGCTCTGTCCTTATCCATACTCTACTGCTCCCTGTTGGGAGACTATAGAATGGCTACTCGTTAGTGACAGTGAATACTTTAGTGACAGTTAGTGACAGTTGAATACTTTAGTGACAGTTAGCGACAGTTGAATACTTGAGTGACAGTTAGTGACAGTTGAATATTCCTGACCAGGGTTCAAATAGTATTTGAACATTAAAGTGAAACTGACAATAATGGAAGACCTTGGCCTGTATTCACTAAGAGTCTCAGGGTAGGACGGCTGATCTAGGATCAGATGTCCTTTTAGGATCATCATTACAGAATAAGATGATATAAACAAAGGGCACCTGATCCTAGATCAGCACTGCTACTCTGAGACTCAGATCTGTGAATAAGGTCCATTGAATGTATCTGCAGAGTACACAGAGGTCACTAGATTAACTAGGAGTACTATTCACATTGAGTTTGTTAAACACACAGTTCTCTGTAAGGATATATTTGACACGGGAATATGTTTAAAGGGAGAAACCTGCCTTCAACTGAAATGTATCTCTCATATTTAACCCAACCCCTCTGAATCAGAGAGGTGCAGGGGGCTCTCTCTCTTAGCCATTATGCTGTTGAATATCTCTACTCTGTGAATATCTCTACTCTATGAATATCTCTACTCTGTGAATATCTCTACTCTATGAATATCTCTACTCTGTGAATATCTCTACTCTATGAATATCTCTACTCTGTGAATATCTCTACTCTATGAATATCTCTACTCTGTGAATATCTCTACTCTATGAATATCTCTACTCTGTGAATATCTCTACTCTATGAATATCTCTACTCTGTGAATATCTCTACTCTGTGAATATCTCTACTCTATGAATATCTCTACTCTGTGAATATCTCTACTCTCTCTTTGTGGTTTGGAGTATAAACATTAAGTATACAAACTATTTCCTTATGCATCTGGCATCCATTGGTTTAAGATAAGACATTTCTTCATAGGTCTTAAGAGAGTTTTGTTGACTCACAGGGAGAACTACTCCCCCTGTACCAGCCAGGACATTTATAACAGGAATGTCTGATGCTGCATTACAACACATTAGAAACAGGGTGGTTCGAGCCCTGAATGCTGATTTGATGACAGCCGTGGTAAATAAGATGAATACCATGGGTATGACTGCTCTAATTACGTTCGTAACCAGTTTATAAAAGCAATAAGCACACACACACACACAAACACAGTCACGCCCACACACAAACATATGTACACGCACACACATACTGTCACGCTCACACACAGCAAAAACTCATCCAGGTAGCCTAGCAGTTAAGAATGTTGGGACAGTAACGGAAAGGTCGCTGGTTCAAATTCACGAGCCGACTAGATGAAAAATCTGTAGATGTGCCCTTGAGCTAGGCACTTTTACCTAATTGCTCTTGTAAGTACCTCTGGATCAGAGAGTCGGCTAAATGACTAACACATAACTGTAGGTCATCAAAGAGAGTAGGAGACCTAGTGTGATAAAAGAATGGAAGGATTGTGGGAAGTCGATGGAATGAGTGGTAGAGAGGTTAAGAAGGACACATGCTCTTTATTTCCTCTGTAAACAGAGTGGAGGGCAGACACAATCAATGAGGAACTCCTCCTTGTAAATATGGTCCTCTGATAACCTAAACACTGTGGAAGCTTGAGGTTCTCCACACATATCAGAGGTGGTTAGTCTCAATGGGAGAAGAGGTCTGGGCAGATCTACCAATAAAGACCTGTGATTATAACATAAACACACCGGGACGGGATTAGGGAGGTCTGAAGGACTATCGTTACCTGAGCTTCCACAGGCACAACAGCCTGTGTGTGTGTGTGTGTGTGTGTGTGTGTGTGTGTGTGTGTGTGTGTGTGTGTGTGTGTGTGTGTGTGTGTGTGTGTGTGTGTGTGTGTGTGTGTGTGTGTGTGTGTGTGTGTGTGTGTGTGTGTGTG
>NW_027000901.1:208956-212806 GCF_036934945.1 Oncorhynchus masou masou
TAGTACTGTAGGTTATACCCTGATCTACCTAGTACTGTAGGTTATACCCTGATCTACCTAGTACTGTAGGTTATACCCTGATCTACCTAGTACTGTAGGATATACCCTGATCTACCAAGTACTGTAGGATATACCCTGATCTACCTAGTACTGTAGGATATACCCTGATCTACTTCGTACTGTAGGATATACCCTGATATACCTAGTACTGTATGATATACCCTGATCTACCTAGTACTGTAGGTTATACCCTGATCTACCTAGTACTGTAGGATATACCCTGATCTACCTAGTACTGTAGGATATACCCTGATCTACCTAGTACTGTAGGATATACCCTGATATACCTAGTACTCTAGGTTATACCCTGATCTACCTAGTACTGTAGGATGTACCCTGATCTACCTAGTACTGTAGGATATACCCTGATATACCTAGTACTGTAGAATATACCCTGATCTACCTAGTACTGTAGGATATACCCTGAAATACCTAGTACTGTAGGATATACCCTGATCTACCTAGCTATACCCTTTCCCTTGGGTGTGACAGTGACAGTGGCAGGACAGTTGGCAGGAGGGTTGTCATGTCATGTTGCATCATAGCAGATATCAGGCAGCAGGCAGACATATCTTTGGGGTAGAGACAGCCCGCCAGAGTGAGGGGATAGGCAGATATATATGATACAGACATAGGTTTAAACCAGAGAATAACAACATGCCAAAATACAAGGAGTTCTACTGTAGAAGCTAAAGTTCCCCATATAACTGAATACTGTGTAAAAACATACGCTCAGACATGCATGTATGGATACAGGTAGTTTTCCACAGTAGATCAAAAGAATGGGCCCCTTTATATTCCGTTTCTGTTTAAAGCAAGAGATGTTCTCAGAGAAGCCTTCTGTCTAAACCCGTCTTTGTGGGATGTAAATGGGAGGGGTGCTAGATTGCTGTAATTATCAAGCAAAGCCATGTTCATTTAGCACAGTAAGACTTCGTTGGCAAATTTAAAGCGCCAATTAACTTCCAGTGGCTGTGGACAACAAGTGACTTTAGCCCCAGTTGAGAGGTCCATATTGCAGAGTGGGGAGGGCAGACAATGGGGGGATGGGGGGTTGAAATAATGAAGAAGGAACAAGGAAGAAGGGGATTCATCATGGGGCTAATTTTATGAGGCTTTCAGTGAACAGTGGGGAGCTGGTAAGTGCTGTATGACCAAGTGTTGATGTATGGAGGGACAAGACAAGCCTGTGTGGAGAGAGAGAGAGAGGGAGAGAGAGAGAGAGAGAGAGAGAGAGAGAGAGAGGTCCTTTAAAATCTAAATCTTGTACAGAGGAAGGATGTAAATGGAATGACGTTTGAACCCAACCAGCTCGTCCTTAGGCAATGTCTTCTTTGTCCTCAGCTCTAGCGCATCGGCCTAGTTCAGTAGTTCAGTATAAAACACTCATTTGCCGATTCAATCCAGGAAAAAAGCAGAGACATAAAAACAGAAATTTGTCCACCCAGCATATGCGTAACAATAAAAGCCCACACAGGAGGGGAAAGTTTGGACGTGAACACTTTTCAGTATGCTGCCCCCCTCTGAGTGGTCGATGTATTACAGGTAATGGAGCAGGCGATTTGCTGCCTTGTGCTCTCTTGGTACAACTGATGCTGTATCCCTTTGTTGTGGTAAGAGAGGTTGGGGAAAAAATAAAATGCAATTTACAGACTGTCAAGACTAGAGTGATCTGACTTCAATCTGAGAGAAATTATAGCTGCACGAGGCCTATAATCAGAGACAAAGTGGCTCTTTGAGGATCAGCACAGCGTCGAGTGGCGTAGTGTGGGGCAGAGCGTCCAAATGACATGTACTAGCTTTATTAACAAAGTGCTCCGACTGCAGCACCTGAATCAGCCCTGTCTTTAACGAGGCTCTTGCTACCTGCGCCGCTAATTGGCCACCCACCCATTCTCCCCTCCACTGTCTCTCTCCGGCTAACACTTCCTGGCCCAATTTGACTTAAGGAGAGAAACTTTTTAGTTTAGTTTGTTGATTCAACCATTTAAAAAAACAAGCACACATATAACTTGAAAATACACATATAACTAGAAAATCCTCAGCATTACTCCTGAACCTGTATAAGCACACATTAACAACACCTGATCTTTATTTTTTATTTTTTATTTCACCTTTATTTAACCAGGTAGGCTAGTTGAGAACAAGTTCTGGTGCTGTGATTATGTGTACCCCTAACACGAGGAACGTAATCAGTTAGATATCTGGGCGCAGAACCAGAAATACTCCTATAAATCAAACATAGCTCAATGGGACTCAGGGAGAGGCACTACAACGTCTAGGGTGGTGACTTGCTGTTATAAGTTCAGCAGGTCAGTGTTCTGTTGTTGTCACAGCTTGTTAATAGTCTAAAATACTGAAGAAGGTGCAGGGGAACTTGAAGAGTGGAACCTTTTCTCACTCTAAAGCACACACCTGAGTTAAAAGAGGCTACATGTCAAACCTGACTGAGTTTAAAGAGGCTACATGTCAATCCTGAGTTCAAAGAGGCTACATGGCTACATGTCAACCCTGACTGAGTTTAAAGAGGCTACATGTCAATCCTGAGTTTAAAGAGGCTACATGGCTACATGTCAAACCTGACTGAGTTAAAAGAGGCTACATGTCAATCCTGAATTTAAAGAGGCTACATGGCTACATGTCAACCCTGACTGAGTTAAAGAGGCTACATGGCTACATGTCAAACCTGACTGAGTTAAAAGAGGCTACATGGCTACATGTCAACCCTGACTGAGTTTAAAGAGGCTACATGGCTACATGTCAAACCTGACTGAGTTAAAAGAAGCTACATGTCTACTTGTCAACCCTGACTGAGTTAAAAGAGGCTACATGGCTACATGTCAACCCTGACTGAGTTTAAAGATGCTACTTGTCAACCCTGACTGAGTTTAAAGAGGCTACATGTCTACATGTCAACCCTGACTGAGTTAAAAGAGGCTACATGGCTACATGTCAAACCTGACTGAGTTTAAAGAGGCTGCATGTCAACCCTGACAGAGTTTAAAGAGGCTACATGGCTACATGTCAACCCTGGCTGAGTTAAAAGAGGCTACATGGCTACATGTCAAACCTGACTGAGTTTAAAGAGGCTACATGTCAACCCTGACTGAGTTAAAAGAGGCTACATGGCTGCATGTCAACCCTGACTGGGTTTAAAGAGGCTACATGGCTACATGTCAACCCTGACAGAGTTTAAAGAGGCTGCATGTCAAACCTGACTGAGTTTAAAGAGGCTACATGTCAACCCTGACTGAGTTTAAAGAGGCTGCATGTCTACATGTCAACCCTGACTGAGTTTAAAGAGGCTACATGGCTACATGTCAAATCTGACTGAGTTAAAAGAGGCTGCATGTCAACCCTGACTGATTTAAAAGAGGCTACATGGCTACATGTCAAACCTGACTGAGTTAAAAAAAAGGCTACATGGCTGCATGTCAATCCTGACTGAGTTAAAAATGGGTCTGCGTGGCTACATGTCAACCCTGACTGAGTTAAAGGGGGTCTACATGGCTACATGTCAACCCTGACTGAGTTAAAAGGGGTCTACATGGCTACATGTCAACCCTGACTGAGTTAAAAGGGGTCTACATGGCTACATGTCAACCCTGACTGAGTTAAAAGGGGTCTACATGGCTACATGTCAACCCTGACTGAGTTAAAAGGGGTCTACATGGCTACATGTCAACCCTGACTGAGTTAAAAGGGGTCTACATGGCTGACTGTAACCTGACTGAGTTAAAAGGGGTCTACATGGCTACATGTCAACCCTGACTGAGTTAAAAGGGGTCTA
>NW_027000902.1:0-8123 GCF_036934945.1 Oncorhynchus masou masou
TGGGGTTGAGTAGAGCTGAAGAATGGGACTGGACGGTGTTCAGAGATAGATGGGGAGGGTTGAGTAGAGCTGAAGAGATAGGACTGGACGGTGTTCAGAGATAGATGGGAGGGTTGAGTAGAGCTGAAGGAATAGGACTGGAGCGGTGTTCAGAGATAGATGGGAGGGTTGAGTAGAGCTGAAGGAATGGGACTGGTTGGTGTTCAGGAGTAGATGGGAGGGGTTGAGTAGAGCTGAAGGAATGGGACTGGACGGTGTTCAGAGATAGATGGGAGGGGTTGAGTAGAGCTGAAGGAATGGGACTGGAGCCCGGTGTTCAGAGATAGATGGGAGGGGTTGAGTAGAGGCTGAAGGAATGGGACTGGACGGTGTTCAGAGATAGATGGGAGGGGTTGAGTAGAGCTGAAGGAATGGGACTGGACGGTGTTCAGAGATAGATGGGAGGGGTTGAGTAGAGCTGAAGAATGGGGGCTGGATGGTGTTCAGAGATAGATGGGAGGGGTTGGTAGAGCTGAAGGAATGGGATTGGACGGTGGGTAGATGGGAGGGGTTGGTAGAGCTGAAGGAATGGGACTGGACAGTGTTCAGAGATAGATGGGAGGGTTGAGTAGAGCTGAAGGAATAGGACTGGGACGGTGTTCAGAGATAGATGGGAGGGTTGGTAGAGCTGAAGGAATGGGACTGGACGGTGTTCAGAGATAGATGGGAGGGGTTGAGTAGAGCTGAAGGAATGGGACTGGATGGTGTTCAGAGATAGATGGGAGGGTTGAGTAGAGCTGAAGGAATGGGACTGGACGGTGTTCAGAGATAGATGGGAGGGTTGAGTAGAGCTGAAGGAATGGGACTGGACGGTGTTCAGAGATAGATGGGAGGGTTAAGTAGAGCTGAAGGAATGGGGCTGGACGGTGTTGGATAGTGGGAGGAGGGTTAGGTAGAAGCTGAAGGAATGGGACTGGGTGGGGTGTTCAGAGATAGATGGGAGGGTTGGTAGAGCTGAAGGAATGGGATTGGACGATGTTCAGAGATAGATGGGAGGGTTGAGTAGAGCTGAAGGAATGGGGCTGGATGGTGTTCAGAGATAGATGGGAGGGTTGAGTAGAGCTGAAGGAATGGGATTGGACGGTGTTCAGAGATAGATGGGAGGGGGGTTGAGTAGAGCTGAAGGAATGGGGCTGGATGGTGTTCAGAGATAGATGGGAGGGTTGAGTAGAGCTGAAGGAATGGGACTGGAGCGGTGTTCAGAGATAGATGGGAGGGGTTGAGTAGAGGCTGAAGGAATGGGACTGGACGGTGTTCAGAATGAATGGGAGGAGTTGATGAAGAGCTGAAGGAATGGGACTGGGTGGTGTTCCAGAGATAGATGGGAGGGTTGAGTAGAGCTGAAGGAATGGGGCTGGACGGTGTTCAGAGATGTGATGGGAGGGTTGAGTGAGGAAGCACTGAAGGAATGGGGCTGGATGGTCATTCAAGAGATAGATGGGAGGGGTTGAGTAGAGCTGAAGGAATGGGACTGGACGGTGTTCAGAGATAGATGGGAGGGTTAGGTAGAGCTGAAGGAATGGGGTTGGAGCGGTGTTCAGAGATAGATGGGAGGGTTGAGTAGAGCTGAAGGAATGGGACTGGACGGGGTGTTCAGAGATAGATGGGAGGGTTGAGTAGAGCTGAAGGAATGGGACTGGACGGTGTTCAGAGATGAATCGGAGGGGTTGAGTAGAGCTGAAGGAATGGGACTGGACGGTGTTCAGAGATAGATGGGAGGGTTGAGTAGAGCTGAAGGAATGGGACTGGACGGTGTTCAGAGATAGATGGGAGGGGTTGAGTAGAGCTGAAGGAATGGGATTGGACAGTGTTCAGAGATAGATGGGAGGGTTGAGTAGAGCTGAAGGAATGGGACTGGACGGTGTTTGAGATAGATGGGAGGGGTTGAGTAGAGCTGAAGGAATGGGACTGGACGGTGTTCAGAGATAGATGGGGAGGGTTGGTAGAGCTGAAGGAATGGGACTGGACGGTGTTCAGAGGAATGATGGGAGGGTTGAGTAGAGCTGAAGGAATGGGACTGGACGGTGTTCAGAGATAGATAGGAGGGTTGAGTAGAGCTGAAGGAATGGGACTGGGCGGTGTTCAGAGATAGATGGGAGGGGTTGAGTAGAGCTGAAGGAATGGGACTGGACGGTGTTCAGAGATAGATGGGAGGGGTTGAGTAGAGCTGAAGGAATGGGACTGGGCGGTGTTCAGAGATAGATGGGAGGGGTTGAGTAGAGCTGAAGGAATGGGGCTGGATGGTGTTCAGAGATAGATGGGAGGGGTTGAGTAGAGCTGAAGGAATGGGACTGGACGGTGTTCAGAGATAGATGGGAGGGTTGAGTAGAGCTGAAGGAATGGGACTGGATGGTGTTCAGAGATAGATGGGAGGGTTGAGTAGAGCTGAAGGAATGGGACTGGACGGTGTTCAGAGATAGATGGGAGGGTTGAGTAGAGCTGAAGGAATGGGACTGGACGGTGTTCAGAGATAGATGGGAGGGTTGAGTAGAGCTGAAGGAATGGGACTGGACGGTGTTCAGAGATAGATGGGAGGGGTTGAGTAGAGCTGAAGGAATGGGACTGGACGGTGTTCAGAGATAGATGGGAGGGGTTGAGTAGAGCTGAAGGAATGGGACTGGACGGTGTTCAGAGATAGATGGGAGGGGTTGAGTAGAGCTGAAGGAATGGGACTGGATGGTGTTCAGAGATAGATGGGAGGGGTTAAGTAGAGCTGAAGGAATGGGACTGGACAGTGTTCAGAGATAGATGGGAGGGGTTGAGTAGAGCTGAAGGAATGGGACTGGGCGGTGTTCAGAGATAGATGGGAGGGTTGAGTAGAGCTGAAGGAATGGGACTGACGGTGTTCAGAGATAGATGGGAGGGTTGAGTAGAGCTGAAGGAATGGGACTGGACGGTGTTCAGAGATAGATGGGAGGGGTTGAGTAGAGCTGAAGAATGGGACTGGGCGGTGTTCAGAGATAGATGGGAGGGGTTGAGTAGAGCTGAAGGAATGGGACTGGACGGTGTTCAGAGATAGATGGGAGGGGTTGAGTAGAGCTGAAGGAATGGGACTGGACGGTGTTCAGAGATAGATGGAGGGGTTGAGTAGAGCTGAAGGAATGGGACTGGACGGTGTGTTCAGAGATAGATGGGAGGGGTTGAGTAGAGCTGAAGGAATGGGATTGGACGGTGTTCAGAGATAGATGGGAGGGGTTGAGTAGAGCTGAAGGAATGGGACTGGACGGTGTTCAGAGATAGATGGGAGGGGTTGAGTAGAGCTGAAGGAATGGGACTGGACGGTGTTCAGAGATAGATGGGAGGGGTTGAGTAGAGCTGAAGGAATGGGACTAAAAACAAACAGAAGACATATTCTGTGTCTGTAATGTATAAACTGGAAGTAGAAGCTTAAGTGTTATTGTCCATTAGTTTACTCCAATTAGGGTGGTTGGGTTTGGGGAAAATAATATAGGATGGAATTTTATATATATATATATATATATGAAGGACACAAATTATTCAGACAATTACATTAATGGAAGCCACAATCTATCTGCAATATTAAAGCTGAAACAAGCTCCTAAAGATTTAGTCAGTTACTGCTGGGAAAGTCTATCCCCACACATGGGGAATTGGAAAGCAGAGATAATCTGAACTTTTACTCAAAGTCATTGAAGTATGTGAAACCGGGAAGGCTCTTGTGTGACATCCTGCGATGCAGCAAGCGAGCATATCCCTCCGCCTCTTGCCTGGCCGCGTGCTGCCCCACTGTGAATCAGCTAGTGACCGTGGCAACAGACTGTCAGCCTCTGCAAAGCTGTCCCTCTCTATCCACACAGCTCTAATGAGACGCCGAGTAAGACCGAGACCTATCTGACTCTCACCAGCCAGAGACGTAATGAAACACCAATGCTGACTTCATCTGCTATGCTGAACATGTGGACTTTTTGCCAATTATGTTTTTTCAAGTTTTAATTGGCCTGCCCTGGTGAGGGAAGTGAGGAAAGTGGTTTACTGACAAGTTTAGGTGTTGATGGAAGGATGAAAGAGAAGAGTAGTGGAGAAGGTGGACGACTGGCACAGGAGAGAAGGAAGGAGATGTCTAGGTAGAACAGGTAGTTGGTCTCTAGTCCTCAACTCTCAATTCAACATGAAAAGATAAATCGGAAGACGGGACAACTTAACACGGGGAGCTGGTGAGCGACCTCTGAACTCTGAGTGCTGGGATCAAGAGTTCCACCAGGATCAGAGCTCCTTCCTGTTTGGCCCTGTCCGGGGGTGTCCTCGGATGGGGCCACAGTGTCTCCTGACCCCTCCTGTCTCAGCCCCCAGTATTTATGCTGCAGTAGTTTATGCGTCGGGGGGCTAGGGTCAGTTTGTTATATCTGGAGTACTTCTCCTGTCCTATTCGGTGTCCTGTGTGAATTTAAGTGTGCTTTCTCTAATTCTCTCTTTCTCTCTTTCTTTCTCTCTCTCGGAGGACCTGAGCCCTAGGTCCATGCCCCAGGACTACCTGACATGATGACTCCTTTGCTGTCCCCAGTCCACCTGGCCGTGCTGCTGCTCCAGTTTCAACTGTTCTGCCTTATTATTATTCGACCATGCAGGTCATTTATGAACATTTGAACATCTTGGCCATGTTCTGTTATAATCTCCACCCGGCACAGCCAGAAGAGGACTGGCCACCCCACATGTGCTCTCTCTAATTCTCTCCTTCTCTCTTTCTTTCTCTCTCTCGGAGGACCTGAGCCCTAGGTCCATGCCCCAGGACTACCTGACATGATGACTCCTTTGCTGTCCCCAGTCCACCTGGCCGTGCTGCTGCTCCAGTTTCAACTGTTCTGCCTTATTATTATTCGACCATGCAGGTCATTTATGAACATTTGAACATCTTGGCCATGTTCTGTTATAATCTCCACCCGGCACAGCCAGAAGAGGACTGGCCACCCCTCATAGCCTGGTTCCTCTCTAGGTTTCTTCCTAGGTTTTGGCCTTTCTAGGGAGTTTTTCCTAGCCACCGTGCTTCTACACCTGCATTGCTTGCTGTTTGGGGTTTTAGGCTGGGTTTCTGTACAGCACTTTGAGATATCAGCTGATGTACGAAGGGCTATATAAATACATTTGATTTGATTTTGATTTGATCAGATTCTAGAAGGCTATAAACGGGGGGAACGTATTTGGTTGTGATTTTCAGATTTCATTGGTGAAGCATTCCTCTGAAGAGCCCCACTTATACAAGATCTACTATTTCATGTAAAACAGAGTTGGGTAGTAAATGAGAGCATGCCTCTGCTAGTGTCGCCCGGGACTGGCACAACCACATGTGTGCCCCTGTTTGCAATATACAGCCCTGCATAAAAATACAGATTGCTTTGGGCGTTGCACATCAAATAGCATCCCAGAAGCGTCCTGTGAAATATGAAAAAGTAAAGAGAGCTTTTCTGTCTTTCTCTCCACTGGGCCGACAGAGATTCGGGGCATCATTCATCTGCATGTCAACACTCCCCTGGTCTTGTATCTGACCAGCCCATAAAAACACTGCGTCTCCAGAGAAACCCCGCTCCACACAGTCCTATCCCTGTCTCACACAGTCCTATCCCTGTCCCACACAGTCCTATCCCTGTGCTACACAGTCATATCCCTGTCTCACACAGTCCTATCCCTGTGCTAAACAGTCCTATCCCTGTGCTACACAGTCCTATCCCTGTGCCACACAGTCCTATCCCTGTGCTACACAGTCCTATCCCTGTGCTACACAGTCCTATCCCTGTGCTACACAGTCCTACCCCTGTGCTACACAGTCCTATCCCTGTGCTACACAGTCCTATCCCTGTCTCACACAGTCCTATCCCTGTCACACACAGTCCTATCCCTGTGCTACACAGTCCTATCCCTGTGCTACACAGTCCTATCCCTGTGCTACACAGTCCTATCCCTGTGCTACACAGTCCTATCCCTGTGCTACACAGTCCTATCCCTGTGCTACACAGTCCTATCCCTGTCTCACACAGTCCTATCCCTGTCACACACAGTCCTATCCCTGTGCTACACAGTCCTATCCCTGTGCTACACAGTCCTATCCCTGTGCTACACAGTCCTATCCCTGTGCTACACAGTCCTATCCCTGTGCTACACAGTCCTATCCCTGTGCTACACAGTCCTATCCCTGTCTCACACAGTCCTATCCCTGTCACACACAGTCCTATCCCTGTGCTACACAGTCCTATCCCTGTGCTACACAGTCCTATCCCTGTGCTACACAGTCCTATCCCTGTGCTACACAGTCCTATCCCTGTGCTACACAGTCCTATCCCTGTGCTACACAGTCCTATCCCTGTGCTACACAGTCCTATCCCTGTCACACACAGTCCTATCCCTGTCCCACACAGTCCTATCCCTGTGCTACACAGTCCTATCCCTGTGCTACACAGTCCTATCCCTGTGCTACACAGTCCTATTCCTGTGCTACACAGTCCTATCCCTGTGCTACACAGTCCTATCCCTGTGCTACACAGTCCTACCCTGTGCTACACAGTCCTATCCCTGTGCTACACAGTCCTATCCCTGTGCACAGTCCATCCTGTGCTACAATCCTATCCCTGTGCTACACAGTCCTATCCCTGTGCTACACAGTCCTATCCCTGTGCTACACAGTCCTATCCCTGTCCCACACAGTGCTACACAGTCCTATCCCTGTGCTACACAGTCCTATCCCTGTGCTACACAGTCCTATCCCTGTGCTACACAGTCCTATCCCTGTGCTCACACAGTCCTATCCCTGTCACACACAGTCCTATCCCTGTGCTACACAGTCCTATCCCTGTGCTACACAGTCCTATCCCTGTGCTACACAGTCCTATCCCTGTGCTACACAGTCCTATCCCTGTGCTACACAGTCCTATCCCTGTCACACACAGTCCTATCCCTGTCCCACACAGTCCTATCCCTGTGCCACACAGTCCTATCCCTGTCTCACACAGTCCTATCCCTGTGCTACACAGTCCTATCCCTGTGCTACACAGTCCTATCCCTGTGCTACACAGTCCTATCCCTGTGCTACACAGTCCTATCCCTGTGCTACACAGTCCTATCCCTGTGCTACACAGTCCTATCCCTGTGCTACACAGTCCTATCCCTGTGCTACACAGTCCTATCCCTGTGCTACACAGTCCTATCCCTGTGCTACACAGTCCTATCCCTGTGCTACACAGTCCTATCCCTGCCCCACACAGTCCTATCCCTGTGCCACACAGTCCTATCCCTGTGCTACACAGTCCTACCCCTGTGCTACACAGTCCTATCCCTGTGCTACACAGTCCTATCCCTGTGCTACACAGTCCTATCCCTGTGCTACACAGTCCTATCCCTGTGCTACACAGTCCTATCCCTGTGCTACACAGTCCTATCCCTGTGCTACACAGTCCTATCCCTGTGCTACACAGTCCTATCCCTGTCACACACAGTCCTATCCCTGTCCCACACAGTCCTATCCCTGTGCCACACAGTCCTATCCCTGTCTCACACAGTCCTATCCCTGTGCTACACAGTCCTATCCCTGTGCTACACAGTCCTATCCCTGTGCTACACAGTCCTATCCCTGTGCTACACAGTCCTATCCCTGTGCTACACAGTCCTATCCCTGTGCTACACAGTCCTATCCCTGTGCTCACACAGTCCTATCCCTGTGCCACACAGTCCTATCCCTGTGCTACACAGTCCTATCCCTGTGCTACACAGTCCTATCCCTGTGCTACACAGTCCTATCCCTGTGCTACACAGTCCTATCCCTGTGCTACACAGTCCTATCCCTGTGCTACACAGTCCTATCCCTGTGCTACACAGTCCTATCCCTGTGCTACACAGTCCTATCCCTGTGCTACACAGTCCTATCCCTGTGCTCACACAGTCCTATCCCTGTGCCACACAGTCCTATCCCTGTGCTCACACAGTCCTATCCCTGTGCTACACAGTCCACTATCCCTGTGCTACACAGTCCTATCCCTGTGCTACACAGTCCTATCCCTGTGCTACACAGTCCTATCCCTGTGCTACACAGTCCTATCCCTGTGCTACACAGTCCTATCCCTGTGCTACACAGTCCTATC
>NW_027000903.1:0-8123 GCF_036934945.1 Oncorhynchus masou masou
TGGGTTTGACGACGAGCATGAAGCTTAGGGGCCAGCCAACGAGAGCGCATATCTGCATGGTGGGTAGTATATGGGCTTTGGTGACAAAACGGATTGCACTGTGATAGACTGCATCCAATTTGTTGAGTAGGGTATTGGAGGCTATTTTGTAAAATGACATCGCCAAAGTCGAGGATTGGTAGGATGGCAGTTTTATATGGGTATGTTTGGCAGCATGAGCGAAGGACGCTTTGTTATGAAATAGAAGCCAATTCTAGATTTAACTTTGGTTTGGAGATATTTGATATGGGTCTGGAAGGAGAGTTTACAGTGTAACCAGACACCTAAGTATTTGTAGTTGTCCACGTATTCTAAGTCAGAGCCGTCCAGAGTAGTGATGTTGGACAGGCGGGCAGGTGCGGGTAGCGATCGGTTGAAGAGCATGCATTTAGTTTTACTTGTATTTAAGAGCAATTGGAGGCCACGGAAGGAGAGTTGTATGGCATTGAAGCTTGCCTGGAGGGTTGTTAACACAGTGTCCAAAGAAGGGCCAGAAGTATACAGAATGGTGTCGTCTGTGTAGAGGTGGATCAGAGACTCACCAGCAGCAAGAGCGACCTCATTGATGTATACAGAGAAGAGAGTCGGTCCAAGAATTGAACCCTGTGGCACCCCCATAGAGACTGCCAGAGGTCCGGACAGCAGACCCTCCGATTTGACATACTGAACTCTATCAGAGAAGTAGTTGGTGAACCAGGCGAGGCAATCATTTGAGAAACCAATGCTGTCGAGTCTGCCGATGAGGATGTGGTGATTGACAGTGTCGAAAGCCTTGGCCAGATCAATGAATACGGCTGCACAGTAATGATTCTTATCGATGGCGGTTAAGATTTCGTTTAGGACCTTGAGCGTGGCTGAGGTGCACCCATGACCAGCTCTGAAACCAGATTGCATAGCAGAGAAGGTATGGTGAGATTCTAAATGGTCCGTGATCTGTTTGTTGACTTGGCTTTCGAAGACCTTAGAAAGGCATGGTTGGATAGATATAGGTCTGTAGCAGTTTGGGTCAAGAGTGTCCCCCCTTTGAAAGGGGATGACCGCAGCTGCTTTCCAATCTTTGGGAATCTTAGACGACATGAAGAGAGGTTGAACAGGCTAGTAAATAGGGAGGCAACAATTTCGGCAGATAATTTTAGAAAGAAAGGGTCCAGATTGTCTAGCCCGGCTGATTTGTAGGGGTCCAGATTTTGCAGTTCTTTCAGAACATCAGCTGAACGGATTTGGGAGAATGAGAAATGGGGAAGGCTTGGGCGGGAGTTGCTGTGGGGGGTGCAGTGCTGTTGACCGGGGTTGGAGTAGCCAGGTGGAAAGCATGGCCAGCCGTAGAAAAATGCTTCTTGAAATTCTCAATTATGGTGGATTTATCAGTGGTGACAGTGTTTCCTATCTTCAGTGCAGTGGGCAGCTGGGAGGAGGTGTTCTTATTCTCCATGGACTTTACAGTGTCCCAGAACTTTTTTGAGTTAGTGTTGCAGGAAGCAAATTTTTGCTTGAAAAAGCTAGCCTTGGCTTTTCTAACTGCCTGTGTATAATGGTTTCTAGCTTCCCTGAACAGCTGCATATCACGGCGGCTGTTCTATTGAATGGGGCATGTTTATTTAAGATGGTTAGGAAGGCATTTTTTTAAAATATCCAGGCATCCTCTACTGACGGGATGAGATCAATATCCTTCCAGGATACCCCGGAATGGAGTCAATGGAGTGGTATCAACCACATCAAAGATGTTTCCATGTGTTTAATACCACTCAATTGACCTCATTCCGCATTATTATGAGCCTAATCCCTCACAACTACCACAACTTTCGACCAGAACTAGCTTTACAGTACCAGCAAGTACCACACCTACTTATCACAACTACCACGCCTACCTACTACAACTACCACACCTACTGGTATTTTTATCCCAACTACCATACTGTAAATCCCAGTACCAAGAACTTACCCATGACAATATGAAAATCCGACACCAACCTACCACACCCACCATCACCACAACTACCAAAACCTACCATCACAACTACCTACAAAACCTACCCAACTACCACACCTACCTACTACAACTACCACACCTACTTATCCCAACCACCACACCTCTACAACTACCACAACAACCACCCCACTGTACCAAAACCTACCATCACCACACCTACAAAACCTACCACACCAAACCTACCTAATACAACTATCACACCTACATACCACAACTACCACACCTATGTACCAAAACCACCACACCAACCTACCACAACTACCACACAACCTACCACACCACACCTACCATCACCACACCTACAAAACCTACCATCACCAAACCTACCTACCACATCTATCATCACCTACCTACCACAACACCACATCTACCTACCAAAACTACCACACTTACCATCAACAACACCCACAATCCACCTACCACAACTATCACATCTACACCACCACAAACCTACTGACACCTACCATCACCACACCTACCTATAATCACATACCTACCATATCTATCATCACCACCTACCAAACACACCTACCATCACCACCACACCTACCATCATTACAAAACCTACCTTCACCACAACCATCCATCACCACACCTGCTTCATCACCACACCTACCATCATCACATCTACCATAACACACCTACCAATGAAGTCCACATACAAACACACATTGAATGCCCCACCTAGAAAGGACTGTACCATCAATACACCTACCATATATATACTATCTCAACACCTATCACACCTACCACCCCTACCATCATTACACCTACCATCCCTACCATCATCACTTCTACCATAATAAATGTGGATGGGTATGCTGCTTCATTCAATGATTATGGTATTGTAGAAGGTAGATACAGGAGTAGCCTATAGTCCACAATAACCTTAAAATGTCATTGAATGCCCCACTAGATGGTATCATTTATTTCATTGAAGTCAGAAGTTTACATAACTTAGGCTCAGTGTGCATGTTTTAACCTCTGGGACAATGTTAACAAGGCTTTTAGTTTTCATGGCAATGTTTAGAAAATGGCTAAACTTTTATTTTTAGTCAACAAGTGATGACCAGTGGATGTATTTCACTTATGATGCAGCTGTTCTACAACCAGTGCCTCTGCTCTGACATCATGGGAAAAGCGAAGTGTGCATTTAAACAGTTCAACTAATTACAGAAAAGGATAATACGTTTAGAACCTCTGAAGTCTTTACATACATTTAGGTTGGAGTCCTTAACTCGTTTTTCAACCATTCCACAAATTTTTTGTTAACAAACTATAGTACAGCCAAGTCAGATAAACACTTTGTGGATGACACAAGTCTTTTTCAAGTGTTCAATTGTTGACAGACAGATTATTGTACAAACATATAATCCCAGAACAACAGTGGGACCTTAATAAAGTAAAACTGTATCACAAGTCCAGTGGGTCAGAAGTTTACATACACTAAGTTGAATGTGCCTTTAAACAGGAAAAGTGCAAAAATGATGTCATGGATTTAGAAGTAGCTCTGATAGGCTTTATCCACAGTAAAACAGTCCTATATCGACATAACCTGAAAGGCCCTCACAAGGAAGAAGCCACTGCTCCAAAACCACCATAGAAAAGCCAGACAACGGTTTGCTTGACACATGTAGACAAAAGAAATCCGTTTGGATAAAAGTCCTCTGGTCTGATAAAACATAAAGAGAACTGTTCTAAAATTCACCAAATTTATTGTGGGAAGCTTGTGGAAGACTAGTAAACGTTTGACCCAAGTTAAAAATTAAAGGCAATGCTACCAAATACTAATTGAATGTTTGTAAACTTCTGACCCACTAAGAATGTGATGAAAGAAATAAAAGCTGAAATAAATCATTCTCTGTCCTATTATTCTGACAATTCACATTCTTAAAATCAAGTGGTGATCTTTTTTAACTGACCTAAGACAGGGAATCTTTACTTGGATTAAATGTCAGGAATTGTGAAAAACTCTGTTTAAATGTATTTGGCTAAGGTGTATGTAAACTCCCGACATCAACTGTACATACCCCTGTGCCCATCTCATTGCAATATAGTCCATCCAGGGCCTCAGCTGGATGCCTACAATGTGAGAAATGTAAACAAGATGCTATAATAGTGTGTGTGTGTGTGTGTGTGTGTGTGTGTGGTTTGAGTTCCAAGAAAAGACATGAGTGTGATGTGCCCCTCTGTTTTAATGTTGAAATGCCATGAATGGAAGATGACAAAGGAGATAGTGATGAGGGTGAGAGCATCCAGTATGAAAATAAAGACCCCTTGGGATCTAAAAATGAGTGTGGGGGCCCTCTAGTGTCTCCTTTCTGTCGGTTTGAGGATACTACAGTGACCCCTGGTGGAGGATCTTGGAACACTGCTATTTAAGAGGTTGATGAAAACCTTCAACGGTGGTGGTGCTGTGTTGCATGTTATCTTGAATACCAATCAGCAGTTTGAGGACAGAATGAAATGGTGTAAACTTAATAGGTTGAACTTGTTGAGGACACTTCTAAAAAGGGGTTCCAACAGGGTTCTTGGCTGTCACCGAAGGAAAATCCTTTTTGGTTCCAAGTAGAACCCTCTGTGGAATGGAGCCCAAAAGTGTTCTACCTCGGCACAGAAGGGGTTCTCCTATGGGTACAGAGGAATAATATGTTTAGGTTGTAGAAAGCACCTTGTTCTTAGTGTAGGTCTATATTGCAGTGGTGGTTCAGTGGTTTTCTGTAATAAAATAAATGGTTCATTGGTGGTGGGGAGTTAAGATGATCTGAAACAATATGAAACATCCCCACTTTTAGCCCACATTTACAAGCAGGCAAAGTAACCTCCTCTGTGTGCTGAGGCAAGTGTGATCACTCAACATTGACAGGACCGACAGAAAAAGACACATGCAAACAAAAGATAACGTGTCTAGCTTGCACCGTTATGCAATTATTAAGAGACTAGATACAAACAGCTAATCCTGGCTACCAATGTTCTTGCATTCATTTATTGAGGCAGGCGGATCAGAGATGTCAAGGTGGTACCCAAGCACATGCCATGTGGATTTATTTGACCTTGATTTAACTAGGCAAGTCAGTTAAGAACAAAATCTTATTTTCAATGACAGCCTAGGAACTGTGGGTTAATTGCCTTGTTCAGGGGCAGAACGACAGATTTTTACCTTGTCAACTCAGGGGTTGTGATCTTCCAACCTTTGCAGTTGCTGGTCCAATGCTCTAACCACGAGGCTACCTGCCGCTCCAGGTCATATTTTTGATGTTTTATTCCATTTGTTATCTGATGGAGCCATCCCTTGTATCATTTTCTAGGCCTCCCAGGTATTTGCATTTAAAGTAATGTATATGATTACTGCTGCTAGGGGGAGCTGTGACGTCAATGGGGAGCGTTAGTGAGATCGTGAGGTCTTAGAGGTTTCTTCTTCAATCTTGGAGAATGCCTACTACTGAAAACTAATAACGTTTCTCCGTCTCATCATTTTATCCTATTAATTCAGTTACGTAATGTGCAAAAGTGCAATATGACTCTCAGCATATTGAGGTAACATGGTTAACTACATAGTCCATGAGTTTGGTCACGTTTGAAGGCAATTGAAGGGAGTTTTAACAGAGTGATAAACTGGTTGGTATTTTCCCCATTGTAAGTAATGGAGGTTGGCTAGGTTGCTAATGGTTTACATGTAAGAGATGGGAACAAGATGGCTTCTGAAATTTCTGTACTTTTTTTCAACGTTTCAGATCCTATTTGTTTTATTTTCTATCAACAAAGACTCAGTTTAGTTCAGGTAATACATGTAAATATGTGATGTCACGATAAAATGTGTTAATATTTCTACAAAAATAGCATTTAACAGTTCGCTAGCTTGATGCTAACCATATTTAGCTTGCTAAGTGCTAGATAGCTCTAGGCTAGTTGATTTCAGTCAACGTCAGCTTACATGTTAGTGGTTTTAGATATATTTGTTTTATTTTAGCACAGGCCTCCAAGCTTTTTCCAAATTGACAAAGACAGTGAGTTATATACAATGTAGATGAATAGTGATAGTATTTTTCAGGTTTATTTTTAACTAGTTGTGGAGGGTCGACCCTCCCACTCTGTCTGCAGTATTCTCTCTTTGTTGTTTCCTTATTAGGATGCCGGTGGGCGGAGTTGGGAGGGTCGTCAGCCTGGGAAACACCTGGGCCCGGTGTGTCCCAGGATAAATACACCACTTCCCCATTCATGGAGGAGACTCTCTCCATGCAGACCTTTATATTTTGTTGTGTTTCTTGGTGGTTTTGAGTTGTTTGCTTTAGCATCTTTCAACACCCTGCATTATCACCTTCATGCCTGCAAAATACTCCACTTACACTACTAATTACTGATTACACACACCATTGTTTATTATATTGATTTAATAAATATATATATATATATTGTTACTCCTTATCTCCATGTTGTCTCCCTTTTGTTACGGGCTTTGGAGCTGTCTGTGACATAATGCAACAATAGAGTTGTAATGGATACTTGGTTTTGATAACCAAAAAGATGAACAAAAGAGAACAGTATTTTAATACATCTTGGACAATTCCTACTACTGAACACTAGTAAAATTTCTCCGTCTCATCATTTTACCCTGTTAATTCAGGTTTATTATCTGCTGACCACATCCCAGTCCGAGGCGTGTAACATATGTCAACAGGTGTCAAGGACTTGAAAGTTACAGAAATTATGTCAACTGTTAGGACAAGGGATAACAACTAAATTAAATCCAACTGATGCCATTGCGTGAAGACACAAACAAACTGATATTCATTGACTATTTTTGACTGCTGTCATATCGACATTAATTATAATGGCATTATTGTGTTGTGCTGAAATTCACTATTCATCCAGGCTACTTGGCGACGATAATGTTTGTCTTGGTGGTTGGGGTATTTTATTTATTTTGGCGATATAAAAATAAGCGGTTACTGTGTTCCAACACAAATGCTTTCTGTTTCATAGTCGTAACAAAGGCACTCCATGAATACAACTGATTGAACACGTCATTGTGGTGTTTTAAGTGGTGTTTAATTGTTACCTATAGCCGACAGGAACATAAACCAATGAAAATGCTGTTGTATTATTTGAAATAAATAAAAATTGTAGTCTAATTTTACCCATGGCTTTCATAAATACAACCAAATTATTATTTTTGCAATAACATATATGAAATGTATTACACTGTTAGAATTTCGTAGTCAATATGACAAAGAAAGCGTAGAACATCCGGGGCGTTCTTGTATGGTACTCCATTAGGCCCCGCTCTTGCTCTTCGGACAACGTTCTCTACTTCCCTCCATTTTGGAGGGTCAGTGTCCAGATTGAATTCTGGTGGTTGAATAGGTGGGATGTCATGTGGGATGATTATCTGCTCATGCCTTTGGTGGACCTTTTCCAGATGTTCTTCCAGTTCAGGCTTTGGAGTTTTTAGGATCCCGCACTTTTCCTTTGCGAAGAGATCTTTGACAAACGTAAAGAGGTTTTTATAGAACCGTGTTCTTGAGTGTTCCTTCTTCCTACGAAGTTTCCTAAGTTTTCCGCTCTTCGCAAGATTGCCAGTCGACATTTAATGTCTGCTTGGAGTAGCATGAGACCTTCTCTCTCTGCATCAGAGGCCTTCTTCCACAGCTTCTTCAGCTGCCTTCTCTCTCTGACAAGTATCTCGATCTCCTGCTGCCTCCTAGATTTGGCTGGCGCGGGTGGCGTCTTGCTACTTCTCCTTTCGTTTACTCCAAAGCGTTCTTCTCCGTAGTGGTAGATAATGTCTCCCATCCTTTCAAGCTTTTTCTCTGCTGTTCCTACCTGTTGTTCCAAGATTTTTGTCAGGTCGTTGTTTGTTTCCCACTCTCTCTTTTCAAAAGTTTTGGGCCACTTCACACTCGGTCTGTGCCCTTTGATCTTTTCAAGGTCTCTGTGGTTGGGTGAGTTCATCCACTGGCATTTCTGTGCTTGTGTTAACCTCCTCGGTTGCAGGGGTGCTGATGCTCTGCGAACTTTGGTTTGCGTCCCGTCGCCGTGCTTCATTCAACTGATTTGACTGGCTGCTTCTTAAGAAGTACTGGTCAATGCGAGG
>NW_027000904.1:0-8122 GCF_036934945.1 Oncorhynchus masou masou
TTCACCCCCGTAGTGGACAAAAATGAATGGCAAATTATTGGCATAGGACAAACCATGTACACATTGGCCAATACCACCCAAATCGTCGTTGATTCATGCAAAGTTTACTTCAAATGCCATATGGCTATTGCCAGTTGTAACACTTCAAAAATCCAACAGGTGGCGTGTGCGCTCCACCATGGTTTTTCATATTGATATTGGACTCAAGTCAACATCCAAAAGCCAAATTTTGAAAAAATGGATTTTTTTGAAAAAAACTTATCACCCCTTAAAAAAGTGCTTTCTGGACCGTTTTTTTTTTGAAATTCTTTCGCTTTTGACAATTACATGTATAAGAACTGTATGAAAATACTTTTGTCCAATTTTATTATCATAATTTTTAAAAAATTTACTTGCATTATTGCATATGTTTTGTCCATCTGCAATATGATTTCATAGGAAGTCAGAAGTCAAAAGTCAAAAATTATTAAATTTCATAAAAAACTTTAAAAAAGTGCTTTCTGGAAAATTTTTTATTAACACACGTAAAGAACTGTATCAACATACTTTAGTCATATTTTATTATCATAATTTTTTATTTTTTTTTTTACGCATTATTGCATGTGTTTTGTCCATCTGCAATATGATTTCATAGGAAGTCAAAAGTCAAAAGTCAAAAATTATTAAATTTCATAAAAAACTTCACACACCCCTAAAAAAGTGCTTTCTGGACCGTTTTTCGAAAATGTTTCGAATTTTGTGTCAGTTACACAAGTATAAGAACTGTATCAACATACTTTAGTCATATTTTATTATCATAATGTTTTTTTTTTTTTTACTTGCGCATTGTGCATAAGTTTTGTCCATCTGCAATTTGATTTCATAGGAAGTCAAAGTCAAAAGTCAAAATTATTAAATTTCATAAAAAACTTCACACACCCTAAAAAAGTGCTTTCTGGACCGTTTTTCGAAATGCGAATTTTGTGTCAGTTACCTGATAAGAACTGTATCAACATACTTTAGTCATATTTTATTATCATAATTTTTTTTTTCATTATTGCATGTGTTTTGTCCATCTGCAATATGATTTCATAGGAAGTCAGAAGTCAAAAGTCAAAAATTATTAAATTTCATAAAAAACTTTAAAAAAGTGCTTTCTGGACCGTTTTTCGAAAAATTTTCGAATTTTGTGTCAGTTACACACGTATAAGAACTGTATCAACATACTTTAGTCATATTTTATTATCATAATGTTTTTTTTTTGCTTGTGCATAAGGCACCAAATGTCATAAGAAATTTGACATGCTCAAAAATCATGCAGAAATGCAAAATTGACTGGCCTGATGAACTCGGGATGGCTTTGATTCTTGTTCCTTTCCATCACTCGTGGTGTTGATTTCATCATGTCCATTTGTTTATTTTTCTCACTTTTGCAAAGTCACTGTGCATTTGCCATATGGTTAACTGGGCAGTCACCATCACCAATTTGTCATGCTCTAAAAATCATGCAGGAATGCCAAATTGACTGGCCCGATGAACTCGGGATGGCTTGGCAGTGATTCTGGTACCTCTCCATCGCTCGTTAGGGTTGATTCCAGAATGTCCATTTGGTGATTTTTCTCACTCTTTCAAAGTCACTGTGCATTTGCCATATGGTTAACTGGGCAGTCACCATCACCAATTTGTCATGCTCTAAAAATCATGCAGGAATGCCAAATTGACTGGCCCGATGAACTCGGGATGGCTTGGCAGTGATTCTGGTACCTCTCCATCGCTCGTTTGGGTTGATTTCAGAATGTCACTTTTGGTGATGGTACCTCACTGTTAAAACATATTGCAAATGTTGTCTCACTTTTGCAAAGTCACTGTGCCATATGGTTAACTGGGCAGTCACCATTACCAATTTGTCATGCTATAAAAATCATGCAGGAATGCCAAATTGACTGAACCGATGAACTCGGGATGGCTGGGCAGTTATTCTGGTACCTCTCCATCGCTCGTTTGGGTTGATTTCAGAATGTCACTTTTGGTGATGGTACCTCACTGTTAAAACATATTGCAAATGTTGTCTCACTTTTGCAAAGTCACTGTGCATTTGCCATATGGTTAACTGGGCAGTCACCATTACCAATTTGTCATGCTATAAAAATCATGCAGGAATGCCAAATTGACTGGCCCGATGAACTCGGGATGGCTGGGCAGTGATTCTGGTACCTCTCCATCGCTCGTTTGGGTTGATTTCAGAATGTCACTTTTGGTGATGGTACCTCACTGTTAAAACATATTGCAAATGTTGTCTCACTTTTGCAAAGTCACTGTGCATTTGCCATATGGTTAACTGGGCAGTCACCATTACCAATTTGTCATGCTATAAAAATCATACAGGAATGCCAAATTGACTGGCCCGATGAACTCTGGATGGCTGTGCAGTGATACTGGTACCTCTCCATTGCTCGTTAGGGTTGATTTCAGAATGTCGCTTTTGGTGATGGTACCTCACCGCTTAAACATATTGCAAATGGACAAGAGTCACCTGCAAGTCACTGTCCATCAGTCAATTTGATATCATTCAAAGCTAACTATTGGAGGCACTGTCAGTCTCTACGCACCCCAATAATACGTCCTCCATCCAAGTTGTGTATCTGTGTGATTTAGTTTTCCTTTGAATTTTTATGGGAAAAATGACTGATTTACAGTTCATGGGGTTGCCTAATCATATATATGAAGTTTTGGAAAGATCTGAAAATTTTAACCCCTCCAAACAGCCCATGAGACACCAATTATGGCACTTCCGGTTGGCACAGGAAGCTGTAACTCAACATACATCCTCATTGGGGTATTCCATTAGAGAATCCTGAGTTTTAAGTCTTTACCATGAAAGCTGACTGATTTACACAGGGTTGAATGTACTATGTCTATCAAACTGCAGGCAGGTTATGGGTATATACTTTTAGGGCGATTTGAACCACTTCCGGTTGGTCCAGGAAGCTTAGAATCGACACAGGTAGACCTTATAGTGGCCTGATGGACTGGTACCAAAGACAGGTTCATACAGCATTCATAACCCATAAAGACTCCAGGTTGTATTTAGTGGAGCAGCCAATGTATTCCTATGGGGAGAGAAGTCAATGAACACTGTTTTTATGTAAACACCTTCTTTTAACCTGTGAAGGGTTAATGTCACACGGTCAAGGATAGGCTTGGACAGATCAGGAGGACCTTAGGAACATTCCTGTGGTTGAATTGTCTTTCTAAACCTAACGGTTCCGCCGCTGTCACTCAAAATCAAATGACGTACTGGTGCAGGCTTCATATTGGGCCTATTTTTCTCATGGTCGCTGCGCTCAGACCGAAAATTTGAGCTACGGTCAAGCGGGGCACCTCGTTGGACTCGGCACAGTCTGGACACTATGGTGATGCCATTGTTTGTGTTGATTTCAGAATGTCCATTTGGTCATGTTTTCTCACTTTTGCAAAGTCACTGTGCATTTGCCATATGGTTAACTGGGCAGTCACCATCACCAATTTGTCATGCCATAAAAATCATGCAGGAATGCCAAATTGACTGGCCCGATGACCTCGGGATGGCTGGGCAGTGATTTTGGTACCTCTCCATCGCTCGTTTGGGTTGATTTCAGAATGTCGCTTTTGGTGATGGTACCTCACTGTTAAAACATATTGCAAATGTTCCTTACTTTTGCAAAGTCACTGAAAATTCGTGCAGGAATGCCAAATTGACTGGCCCGATGAACTCGGGATGGCTGGGCAGTGATTCTGGTACCTCTCCATCGCTCGTTTGGGTTGATTTCAGAATGTCGCTTTTGGTGATGGTACCTCACTGTTAAAACATATTGCAAATGTTAACTGGGCTTACTTTTGCAAATTTGTCACTAAAAATTCATGCAGGAATGCCAAATTGACTGGCCCGATGAACTCGGGATGGCTGGGCAGTGATTCTGGTACCTCTCCATCGCTCGTTTGGGTTGATTTCAGAATGTCGCTTTTGGTGATGGTACCTCACTGTTAAAACATATTGCAAATGTTTCTCACTTTTGCAAAGTCACTGAAAATTCGTGCAGGAATGCCAAATTGACTGGCCCGATGACTCGGGATGTCTCGGGCAGTGATTCTGGTACCTCTCCATCGCTCGTTTGGGTTGATTTCAGAATGTCGCTTTTGGTGATGGTACCTCACTGTTAAAACATATTGCAAATGTTTCTCACTTTTGCAAAGTCACTGAAAATTTGTGCAGGAATGCCAAATTGACTGGCCCGATGAACTCGGGATGGCTCAGTGATTCTGGTACCTCTCCATCGCTCGTTAGGGTTGATTTCAGAATGTCCATTTGGTGATGTTTTCTCACTCTTTCAAAGTCACTGTGCATTTGCCATATGGTTAACTGGGCATTCACCATCACCAATTTGTCATGCCATAAAAATCATGCAGGAATGCCAAATTGACTGGCCCGATGACCTCGGGATGGCTGGGCAGTGATTTTGGTACCTCTCCATCGCTCGTTTGGGTTGATTTCAGAATGTCGCTTTTGGTGATGGTACCTCACTGTTAAAACATATTGCAAATGTTTCTCACTTTTGCAAAGTCACTGAAAATTTGTGCAGGAATGCCAAATTGACTGGCCCGATGACCTCGGGATGTCTGGGCAGTGATTCTGGTACCTCTCCCTCGCTCGTTTGGGTTGATTTCAGAATGTCGCTTTTGGTGATGGTACCTCACTGTTAAAACATATTGCAAATGTTTCTCACTTTTGCAAAGTCACTAAAAATTCGTGCAGGAATAACAAATTGACTGGCCCGATGAACTCGGGATGGCTCGGCAGTGATTCTGGTACCTCTCCATCGCTCGTTAGGGTTGATTTCAGAATGTCCATTTGGCAATGTTTTCTCACTCTTTCAAAGTCACTGTGCATTTGCCATATGGTTAACTGGGCATTCACCATCACCAATTTGTCATGCCATAAAAATCATGCAGGAATGCCAAATTGACTGGCCCGATGACCTCGGGATGGCTGGGCAGTGATTTTGGTACCTCTCCATCGCTCGTTTGGGTTGATTTCAGAATGTCGCTTTTGGTGATGGTACCTCACTGTTAAAACATATTGCAAATGTTTCTTACTTTTGCAAAGTCACTGAAAATTCGTGCAGGAATGCCAAATTGACTGGCCCGATGAACTCGGGATGGCTGGGCAGTGATTCTGGTACCTCTCCATCGCTCGTTTGGGTTGATTTCAGAATGTCGCTTTTGGTGATGGTACCTCACTGTTAAAACATATTGCAAATGTTCCTTACTTTTGCAAAGTCACTGAAAATTCGTGCAGGAATGCCAAATTGACTGGCCCGATGAACTCGGGATGGCTCGGCAGTGATTCTGGTACCTCTCCATCGCTCATTAGGGTTGATTTCAGAATGTCCATTTGGTAATGTTTTCTCACTCTTTCAAAGTCACTGTGCATTTGCCATATGGTTAACTGGGCATTCACCATCACCAATTTGTCATGCCATAAAAATCATGCAGGAATGCCAAATTGACTGGCCCGATGACATAGGGATGGCTGGGCAGTGATACTGGTACCTCTCCATCGCTCGTTTGGGTTGATTTCAGAATGTCGCTTTTGGTGATGGTACCTCACCGCTTAAACATATTGCTAATGGACAAGAGTCACCTGCAAGTCACCGTCCATCAGTCAATTTGATATCATTCTGACACCAAACTGATACAAACTGACACCAAACCCACTCTTCCCAACTCATTTAGGAGCCAAGTATAACATACTTCAGAGCTGGCCCAAAATTCACAAGGCCTTCGGTACAAAACATAAAAAAACCATAAAACACATAGTTACTTTCTAGCTGCGGGGCCAGTTCGGACATTATGTGTAGTCCTATGTGAGGCGACCCGAATCCCGAGTTTCGCTCGATAGGTCATTTGGTGTCCGAGTAAAAGCCTAATTGGTGCTGAAAATCCACTTTTTTCCATGCCTTGCTACGGGGTCCTTGAATGAGCTATCGGACCGAGATGTTGGGTTCTGTCTCTATGGGCCGAGACGGTCACAATGCACCTAGTCTTGTGTCTCTGGGACATTTCTAAATGTCGCCATTTTCGTAATGGTCAAAATGAATTGAAGTCATTGCAAATGTTCGACGCTGTTTCTCGGTCCGAGAACCTCCTAGAGCGCCGTAACTCACCACGCACTATCTACCTGAGGTCTAGAACAGGATTCTAAAGTTTCGGAACTCTAGGTCTGACGGTTCTTTTTTAGCTCGAACAAAGCTAACTATTGGAGGCACTGTCAGTCTCTACACACCCCAATACGTCCCTCCATCCAAGTTGTGTATCTGTGTGATTTATTTTTCCTTTGAATTTTTATGGGAAAAATGACTGATTTACAGTTCATGGGGTTGTCTAATCACACATATGAAGTTTGGACAGATCTGATTTTTTTAACCCTTCCAAACAGCCCCTGAGACACCAATTATGGCACTTCCGGTTGGCACAGGAAGCTATAAATACACACATGTCTTGACTGACATAGAAACCTAGGGAATCCTGAGTTTTAAGTCTTTAAGTTGAGAATTGACTGATCTACACAGGGTTGAATAATGCAGAGGCCTTTCCACCTTTCGAGGTGATGTACATCCAAATACCTTTGGGTCAATTTAACCACTTCCGGTTGCTCCAGGAAGCTTAGAATCGACACAGGTAGACCTCATAGTGGTCTGATGGAATGTCATAGAAGACAGGTTCATACAGCATTCATAACCCATAAGACCCCAGGTTGTATTTAGGGGAGCAGGCAATGTATTCCTATGGGGAGTAGAAGTCAATGCACACTGTTTTTATGTAAACACCTTCTTTTAACTGTGAAAGGTTAATGCCACACAGTCAAGGTTAAGCTTGCACAGATCGGGGAGGACCTTAGGAACAGTCCTGTGTTTGAATTGTCCTTCTAAACCTAACGGTTCCGCCGCTGTCACCCAAAATCAAATGACATTGTGGTGCAGGCATCATTGTGGGCCTATTTTCTCATGGTCGCTGCGCTCAGACCGGCGAGCTACGGTCAAGCGGGGCACCTCGTTGGACTCCGGCCGGCCTTGGGATTATGTTTATGCCATTGCCTGTCTCTGTGTCTTTAAACACCACTTTGTCACTCCATCCTTGCTGTGTGTGTGTGTGAGAGCTTTTCTTTGACATCTGTTGGGAAAAATGACTGATTTACAGTTCATGGGGTTGTCTAATCACATATGAAGTTTTGACAGATCTGACCTTTTTAACCCTTGGATACAGCCCCTGAGACACCATTTAAGGCACTTCCTGTTTGCACAGGAAGCTATAAATAAACTCATATCCTCATTGGGGTATGCCTTTTACAGAATCCTGAGTTTTAAGTCTTTACGTTAAGAACTGAGTTATTTACGGAGGGTTTAGTGAGTGTGTGTTATTTCAGAAAATCATAGAAAATCACAGAAATGTCGCAGAGCTCCGCAGCACATTTTAAAAATATTCGTATGAACACCCTGCAACTGGATCTGTAACCGTTGAAAAAAAAACACCTATATCTGAACATCACGATCTGGTCATCGTACGATTTCTCTTAAATGACGATAGATAAATGGCTGATTTTTTTTTTATTGACACCGGAGGCTCCTTGACTTTGACGTGAAGTGAAAAAATCTTTTCTCTATTTTCATTTTGGACCTTTAATCCCAGAAATATGGCCATAACTCAAAAACCGTTGAGGCCTAGACGCCATCTTGTTCGGGGCCATCTTCCCATAATGCCAAACCTACGCTCACCAAGTTTCGGCTTCGAAATATTTTCAGTTTTCGAGATATGGCACGCCGTGATTCGGGATGTTTTGTCCAATAGCAATATGATTGCTTATGCCCTCTTGTGGGATATTCTGGCATAGCGGAAAAAATGGGCCAAAATTTGTTTATTTTATTAAACGAAAACCGAATGTCCGACAAAGTTCATTTGATGACTTCCCGGTAGGTCTGGCCCTGCCGCTCGACGACGCCGTCCCCGAATTTTTAAAATGTTTTGGACGTCTAGTAAGGGACCGTACAGTTCCAATAGGGACTTTCTCACTAACCATACGGTGATTGTCAAAATGTTCCCTTAAGGT
>NW_027000905.1:0-8120 GCF_036934945.1 Oncorhynchus masou masou
GAGGACATACCACACTACACTACACCAATATAGAGGACATACCAACTACACTACACCAATATACAGGACATACCACACTACACTACACCAAAATACAGGACATAACACACTACACTACACCAATATAGAGGACATACCAACTACACTACACCAATATACGGGACATACTACACTACACCAATATACAGGACATACTACACCACACTACACTACACCAATATACAGGACATACTACACTACACTAATATACATGACTGTATCATTTCAATCATTTTAGTCAAGAAGATTCTTGCTACGTAAGCTTAACTTTCTGAACATTCGAGACGTGTAGTCCACTTGTCATTCCAATCTCCTTTGCATTAGCGTAGCCTCTTCTGTAGCCTGTCAACTATGTGTCTATCTATCCCTGTTCTCTCCTCTCTGCACAGACCATACAAGCAGCTCCACACCGCGTGGCCGCGTCCACCTAGTCTGGTGGTCCCAGCGCGCACGACCCACGTGGAGTTCCGCAGCCCGTCTGGTGTTCCAGCCTTCCCAAGTTCTCTCACGCCTTTTCCCCGCTCCTCACAGCTCTCCACTGGCTTCCAGTTGAAGCTCGCATCCCGCTACAAGACCATGGTGCTTGCCTGCGGAGCTGTGGGGGAACGGCACCGCAGTACCTCCAGGCTCTGATCAGGCCCTACACCCAAACAAGGGCACTGCGTTCATCCACCTCTGGCCTGCTCGCCTCCCTACCACTGAGGAAGTACAGTTCCCGCTCAGCCCAGTCAAAACTGTTCGCTGCTCTGGCCCCCCAATGGTGGAACAAACTCCCTCACGACGCCAGGACAGCGGAGTCAATCACCACCTTCCGGAGACACCTGAAACCTCACCTCTTTAAGGAATACCTAGGATAGGATAAAGTAACCCTTCTCACCCCCCTTAAATGATTTAGATGCACTATTGTAAAGTGGCTGTTCCACTGGATGTCATAAGGTGAATTCACCAATTTGTAAGTCGCTCTGGATAAGAGCGTCTGCCAAATGACTTAAATGTAAATGTAAATGTAATGACATACTACACCACACTACACTACACCAATATACATGACATACTACACTACACTACACTACACCAATATACATGACATACTACACTACACTACACCAATATACATGACATACATGTACTACACTACAATACACCAATATACATGACATACTACACTACACTACACCAATATACAGGACATACTACACTACACCAATATACAGGACATACCAACTACACTACACCAATATACAGGACATACTACACTACACTACACCAATATACAGGACATACTACACTACACTACACCAATATAGAGGACATACCACACTACACCAATATACAGGACATACCAACTACACTACACCAATATACAGGACATACTACACTACACTACACCAATATAGAGGACATACCACACTACACTACACCAATACAGAGGACATACCACACTACACTACACCAATATAGAGGACATACCACACTACACTACACCAATATAGAGGACATACCAACTACACTACACCAATATACAGGACATACCAACTACACTACACCAATATACAGGACATCAGTCTCCGGACCACTAGACATGATCATGCTACCTACCAGCACCACCAGAGGGAGAGTAGAGTAGAGTAGAATAGAACAGAATAGATTATAGTAGAGTAGAATAGAATATAGTAGAGTAGAATATAGTAGAGTAGAGTATAACAGAATAGATTATAGTAGAGTAGAGTAGAACATAATAGATTATAGTAGAGTAGAGTAGAGTGGAATAGAGCAGAACAGATTATAGTAGAGTAGAACAGAATAGATTATAGTAGAGGATAGTAGAATAGAATAGAACAGATTATAGTAGAGTAGAACAGAATAGATTATAGTAGAGTATAGTAGAATAGAATAGAATAGAACAGATTATAGTAGAGTAGAACATAATAGATTATAGTAGAGTATAGTAGAATAGAATAGAATAGAACAGATTATAGTAGAGTATAGTAGAATAGAATAGAATAGAACAGATTATAGTAGAGTAGAACAGAATAGATTATAGTAGAGTAGAATAGAACAGAATAGATTATAATAGAGTAGAATAGAACAGAATAGATTAGAGTTGTCACGTTCTGACCCTAGTTCCTTTATTTTGTCTTTGTTTTAGTTGGTCAGGGCGCGTGTTGGGGTGGGCAGTCTATGTTCGTTTTCTAGGTTGTGTTTATGTGTTTGGCCTGGTATGGTTCTCAATCAGAGGCAGGTGTCGTTCGTTGTCTCTGATTGAGAATCATACTTTCCCACACGTAACCATTGTTCCTGGAAACCCCTGTTGAACCCTCAGGAGACGTCTCACCATGTACGCTGGCTGTCTGTCGATGACGGGGAGAGGGACGGGCCTAGAATCAGAAGACAAAGGACTGTGTGACAAGGGCTTAATCTTGGATGCATGAAAACTAGGGTGAACGGAGGGTACGGGGTAACAGCAGGCGTACAGCAGTGGGACTGAAGAATCTAGAAATAGGGAAAGGACCAGTGAAACGGTGGGAAAGTTTGTGGGATTCCACCCAGAGGAGCAGGTCCCGTGTGGACAACCATACCCTGTGCCTGACCCGATAGCGGGAAGCCAGAGTCCGGTGGCGGACGAACATCTGGGTGGAGGGGATGTTGACCTCAACTGCTTGCTTTGGGAACAGTGGAGGCTGATACCCTCAGTGCATTCAAAGGGGGAGAGTCCAGTAGCTGAGCAGGGAAAAGTGTTCCCAGCATATTCCACACAGACCAGTTGCTGGCTCCAGGTGGTGGGGTTACTAGCAACGAGAAACCAAAGTGTCATCTCCATGTCTTGATTGGCTCGCTCTGACTGGCCGTTGGATTAGGGATGAAACCTGGAGGACAGATTGGCCGACGACCCGATAAGGATTCAGAACGCCTTCCAGAATCTGAGGAAAACTGAGGACCACGAACCGATACCATGTCGACCGGGAGTCCATGGATTCGGAACACATGATGTACCATGACCTGGGCCATCTCCTTTCGCCGAAGGTAACTTAGCAAGAGGGATGAAATGGGCAGCTTTGGAAAACTATCCACCACTGTCAGAACGGTGGTGATACCATCTGACGGGGTGGTGTTACCATCTGACGGGGTGGTGATACCATCTGACGGAGTGGTGATACCACTTACAACTTGCAAACTGAAGCTGGAAAGACTATTTCCATAAAAACTATGCTGAATCATGATTTCGACTGGCTGAGAAAAGCTACGTGCCTGTCTGTCTCCTCCTGACCCCCGACATGTTCATTACTATGCAACAGCTGGAGATCGAATTTGAATATTGAAACAATGTTGCAAATGTCGGAGAGACAGACAGCAAGGTGTCATGTCTTGTTATGTCTGTTCCTGTCCTTTCTCTTCACTCTGTCTCTCTCTGCTGGTCTTTTTAGGTTACCTTCTCTGTCTCTCATTCTTCAGCTGTTCTACATCTCCCCTAACTAGCTCATTCACTCTTTCACACCTGTTCTCTCTTCCCCCTCTGATTAGGTCTCTATTTCTCTCTCTGTTCCTGCTACTTTCAGTGTCTGATTCTTGTTTGTGTTTTTGATGCCAGAAGCAAGCTGTCGTCTCGTTTGCTTCCACCTTGTCTATCCTGTCGGAGTCTGCCTGGCAGGTGCATCCTGCACTATACTACGTTCTTTTGTTCCATTGTCAACGTTGGAAGAGGATTTATGCCATTCCTGTTTTCATTAAAGAACTCTGTTTTCTGTTAAAACCGCTTTTGGGTCTTCACTCAAGTACATAACACAAGGTTTACATACAAATCTTCAAAACCAAATGTTAGTCTAAAAGAAATGTGAGATAATGTCACAGATCCTCTTTATAGTGGAGATCAAGTTTATAAAGTACTGGTTTAGTAGATTGCGCAGTCAGATGGAACAAAGTAAACAGGCATTTTTAACGTCATCGATTTAGCCGGTGGTGCTGAAATGCGATTGTAACCAATCAGCATTCAGGATTACATTTGGAAATTTAACACATAACCTCCCAAGATTAGATTCGACCAGAACCAACTTATAACATCTTAGTTTGTATTTTATTTAATGTCGAGACATTATTTAAAGTATCCTTGTAAATGACATTCCATCTTTTACTTCCAAAAAACAACAAGAACATCTCTTCTGAACTTCTGCAGTGAAGTTTGTTTACCTCTATGTTATTATTGTCTTCTTGGAGAAGTAAAATGAAGAGGGCCAGTTCAGGACAGCTTCTTAGGAACCTCGCCATACAACAAACACACACACACAAGTTGTCAAGATCAAAACAACATCCTCTGGTTTAATCATGACAACTTTTAAAGCAATACATTCATCAGAAGGTCTCTATCAGTGGTCAGTATAAAGCATAATGAGCAAACTGCCCCAACAAACAAACACCAGGCCTGAAGAGCTGTGTGTGTGTGTGTGTGTGTGTGTGTGTGTGTGTGTGTGTGTGTGTGTGTGTGTGTGTGTGTGTGTGTGTGTGTGTGTGTGTGTGTGTGTGTGTGTGTGTGTGTGTGTGTGTGTGTGTGTGTGTGTGTGTATCTACAGCTGAAAGAGAGGAAGAGAAAGATTGAGGTAAGGTGACACCTGTGAAAGAGAGAGGTAAGGTGACACCGTGAAAGAGAGAGGGAAGGTGACACCTGTGAAAGAGAGAGGGAAGGTGACACCTGTGAAAGAGAGAGGGAAGGTGACACCTGTGAAAGAGAGAGGGAAGGTGACACCTGTGAAAGAGAGAGGGAAGGTGACACCTGTGAAAGAGAGAGGGAAGGTGACACCTGTGAAAGATTGAGGGAAGGTGACACCTGTGAAAGAGAGAGGGAAGGTGACACCGTGAAAGAGAGAGGGAAGGTGACACCTGTGAAAGAGAGAGGGAAGGTGACACCTGTGAAAGAGAGAGGGAAGGTGACACCTGTGAAAGAGAGAGGGAAGGTGACACCTGTGAAAGAGAGAGGTAAGGTGACACCTGTGAAAGAGAGAGGTAAGGTGACCCTGTGAAAGAGAGAGGTAAGGTGACACCTGTGAAAGAGAGAGGTAAGGTGACCCTGTGAAAGAGAGAGGGAAGGTGACACCTGTGAAAGAGAGAGGGAAGGTGACACCTGTGAAAGAGAGAGGGAAGGTGACCCTGTGAAAGAGAGAGGGAAGGTGACACCTGTGAAAGAGAGAGGGAAGGTGACACCTGTGAAAGAGAGGGAAGGTGACACCTGTGAAAGAGAGAGGGAAGGTGACACCTGTGAAAGAGAGAGGTAAGGTGACACCTGTGAAAGAGAGAGGGAAGGTGACACTTGTGAAAGAGAGAGGTAAGGTGACACCTGTGAAAGAGAGAGGGAAGGTGACACCTGTGAAAGAGAGAGGTAAGGTGACACCTGTGAAAGAGAGAGGTAAGGTGACACCTGTGAAAGAGAGAGGTAAGGTGACCCTGAGCAGGAAGAATGGATGACCCCTGATGTCTATCTGGTGATCCGGGGAGAGCAGATGTGATTGTGTTTGAATAATTAAATGACCATTCAACAACAATCAGAAGTTCGTAGGATCCACCCCAACACACACCTAAACAAATGCACATTACAGTCCTTTTCACATGAATAGCTGAGATGCTGTTCCCTAAACGATGGATGCTATTATGTATTTGCCTGAAAGATTTCTCATCTCATATCTGCATGAAATAGAGGATCTATAGTATTATTAATAACTAGGAAAATATTCATTAGGGTAGTACAGTAGGCTTTGTAATCAGTAGAAATATGAAATTAAGTGTTCTTCTTTTCTGTCTAAGATTTGAGTCTTCAGAGGTCACAACCCTATAATTATATTGATGGATATATGATTATATGTCTACAGTCACAACATTGCATGGTCAAAAAAAATAAAAATAAAACCCCAACAAAAGCTTTCTTTCAGAGACTGTGCAGTGGGCAGATATCTGATGTTGATTGGAATGAAGGGGTAATGTAATGTACAGATGCTCTCCCTGACTCTGATGCAAACAGGTCCCTGAGCCTCACACACACATGTATTGGCTTCATTTTCTCACCTCTAGCTCACGCTAGCGTACACACACACACACACACACACACACACGCAGACACACACGCAGACACACACACACACACACACACACACACACACACACACACACACACACACACAAACACACACACACACACACTGATTGCCGACTTCACGGCAACCAAGGTGGGAGGAGGAGGTGTGTGTGTGTTTTGGATAGGGGTCAAGATCAGCCAGTTGTAGCTGTGTCAAGTTCACTCTGCCTCTACCACGGCTGCTCCCTTATGCATTAAATTACCCAGCAGCCACCTGATGCCACATGACCATGACAACCTGATTTTCCTCTACCTAGTACCTACCCCCATTCACACAGACCTATCTATCTATCTCATCTCCATCTTCAATTTTTCCCCTACTGTATTATTGACTGTATGTTTGTTTTACTCCATGTGTAACTCTGTGTTGTTGTATGTGTCCAACTGCTTTGCTTTATCTTGGCCAGGTCACAGTCGTAAATGTGAACTTGTTCTCAACTAGCCTACCTGGTTAAATAAAGGTGAAAGAATAAATAAATATCTATCTACCTGGCTGTCCGTCCGCACGCTGAACCTTAATACCTTGAAACTTAAACGTAGAGGAATTTATTTGGAATGTGGCGCTAACTTAAACCTCCTCACCTCAAGGCTCCTCTATTTAACCGGTAGGGTGTAAGGCTGTACCAACCCCAGTCTCAGCCCTGATAAGTACTTTCTGTCTCTTTGTTGGAGGCTGAAGTTAGCAGGGAGCACGACTCGTCCTATCCCATTGATTAGAAATTCAATTCAAAGTCTATAAATATAAGTAAATGAGCTTCAGATCGGGGCCCTCCCTACACACACACACACACACACACACACACACACACACACACACACACACACACACACACACACCCTTCAGGTGCCAACCCGGGTGGAAATCAGATCTATAATCCTTCCGCGGAGACACCAGTCTCCAATAAGGGACTTTTACAGACAGTAAATCATTCACATGCAAAACTGGGACAGCAGAATGGGACAGCAGAATGGGGCAGCAGAATGAAATGAATTCACCAGTAATGGAATGAATGTCGCAACTTGAATCACTTGCACTTGCTCATACATATCATACATGACTACTGTCTGAGGAGAGGAGAGACAGAGAGAGAGAGAGAGAGAGAGAGAGAGAGAGAGAGAGAGTGGTAGAAAAATGAAAGAGTGGGAAAGAGAGAGAGGGCAGGTGGAAAAAGAAGAGTTGGCTAAGTCTAAAGTGAGATGTTAGATGTGAGGTATCCAATAGGACCTTGACATAACTGTTGACCCACTCATGACAGGATCACAGTGGAGCGGATTTGGAATTCTATTAGTATTACCTCTGGAGGGAGGGAGAAAGTCTGGGAGTCATCAGGAAAGCAAATCCATAGCTTCTATCCATCAGCCAATTACAGCTGTTAAAGTGCTATTAGATGGGTATTGACAATGAGAGAGGGGTGGGTGGAGGAGAGGAGAGGGGGAAGGAGTGAAGATGGAAGGAAGGAGAGAAGGGTTAAGAGAGGAGATGAGAAGAGGAAAGAGAGCCGAAGGAGAGGAGAGGAGTGGAGCGAGGGGTAGGGTGAATGAGAGATAGAAAGATAGAGTTGGGGGTGAAAATAGAGGGACAAATTAAGAGAGGAGGGGAATGGAGGAGTGAAAGAGGGAGATGGAGAATTAAAGAGGGGACAAAAGAGAGAGGAAGTGTGGGGAGAAGGCCAAATACGATGAGCGAGTGACAGATGAGATGAGTGAGAAAAAGAGAGATATGGAAATAAAATGTGATTATGAGAAAAGCATTACGACCTTTGTGATTGTCAGATTTTAAATAAATGTATAATAGATTTTGAGGTTTATTAAAAACAATTAAAATACACTGATGTAATTGTTCAATAGTTTTTCATTGTAATCAGGAAATATAGTTTCACCATGAGGCAAGTCCACTGTAAGATAAAGTCTATAAGGAACAGTGTTGCACAGAAAGTACCCCTGTGCTATTTACAGTTATGTA
>NW_027000906.1:0-8116 GCF_036934945.1 Oncorhynchus masou masou
TCACCTTCTGACATCCAGTGGAACAGCCACTTTACAATAGTGCATCTAAATCATTTAAGGGGGGGTGAGAAGGATTACTTTATCCTATCCTAGGTATTCCTTGAAGAGGTGGGGTTTCAGGTGTCTCCGGAAGGTGGTGATTGACTCCGCTGTCCTGGCGTCGTGAGGGAGTTTGTTCCACCATTGGGGGGCCAGAGCAGCGAACAGTTTTGACTGGGCTGAGCGGGAACTGTACTTCCTCAGTGGTAGGGAGGCGAGCAGGCCAGAGGTGGATGAACGCAGTGCCCTTGTTTGGGTGTAGGGCCTGATCAGAGCCTGGAGGTACTGCGGTGCCGGTCCCCTCACAGCTCCGTAGGCAAGCACCATGGTCTTGTAGCGGATGCGAGCTTCAACTGGAAGCCAGTGGAGAGAGCGGAGGAGCGGGGTGACGTGAGAGAACTTGGGAAGGTTGAACACCAGACGGGCTGCGGCGTTCTGGATGAGTTGTAGGGGTTTAATGGCACAGGCAGGGAGCCCAGCCAACAGCGAGTTGCAGTAATCCAGACGGGAGATGACAAGTGCCTGGATTAGGACCTGCGCCGCTTCCTGTGTGAGGCAGGGTCGTACTCTGCGGATGTTGTAGAGCATGAACCTACAGGAACGGGCCACCGCCATGATGTTAGTTGAGAACGACAGGGTGTTGTCCAGGATCACGCCAAGGTTCTTAGCGCTCTGGGAGGAGGACACAATGGAGTTGTCAACCGTGATGGCGAGATCATGGAACGGGCAGTCCTTCCCCGGGAGGAAGAGCAGCTCCGTCTTGCCGAGGTTCAGCTTGAGGTGGTGATCCGTCATCCACACTGATATGTCTGCCAGACATGCAGAGATGCGATTCGCCACCTGGTCATCAGAAGGGGGAAAGGAGAAGATTAATTGTGTGTCGTCTGCATAGCAATGATAGGAGAGACCATGTGAGGTTATGACAGAGCCAAGTGACTTGGTGTATAGCGAGAATAGGAGAGGGCCTAGAACAGAGCCCTGGGGGACACCAGTGGTGAGAGCGCGTGGCGAGGAGACAGATTCTCGCCACGCCACCTGGTAGGAGCGACCTGTCAGGTAGGACGCAATCCAAGCGTGGGCCGCGCCGGAGATGCCCAACTCGGAGAGGGTGGAGAGGAGGATCTGATGGTTCACAGTATCGAAGGCAGCCGATAGGTCTAGAAGGATGAGAGCAGAGGAGAGAGAGTTAGCTTTAGCAGTGCGGAGCGCCTCCGTGATACAGAGAAGAGCAGTCTCAGTTGAATGACTAGTCTTGAAACCTGACTGATTTGGATCAAGAAGGTCATTCTGAGAGAGATAGCGGGAGAGCTGGCCAAGGACGGCACGTTCAAGAGTTTTGGAGAGAAAAGAAAGAAGGGATACTGGTCTGTAGTTGTTGACATCGGAGGGGTCGAGTGTAGGTTTTTTCAGAAGGGGTGCAACTCTCGCTCTCTTGAAGACGGAAGGGACGTAGCCAGCGGTCAGGGATGAGTTGATGAGCGAGGTGAGGTAAGGGAGAAGGTCTCCGGAAATGGTCTGGAGAAGAGAGGAGGGGATAGGGTCAAGCGGGCAGGTTGTTGGGCGGCCGGCCGTCACAAGAAGCGAGATTTCATCTGGAGAGAGAGGGGAGAAAGAGGTCAGAGCACAGGGTAGGGCAGTGTGAGCAGAACCAGCGGTGTCGTTTGACTTAGCAAACGAGGATCGGATGTCGTCGACCTTCTTTTCAAAATGGTTGACGAAGTCATCTGCAGAGAGGAGGAGGAGGGGGAGGAGGATTCAGGAGGGAGGAGAAGGTGGCAAAGAGCTTCCTAGGGTTAGAGGCAGATGCTTGGAATTTAGAGTGGTAGAAAGTGGCTTTAGCAGCAGAGACAGAGGAGGAAAATGTAGAGAGGAGGGAGTGAAAGGATGCCAGGTCCGCAGGGAGGCGAGATTTTCCTCCATTTCCGCTCGGCTGCCCGGAGCACTGTTCTGTGAGCTCGCAATGAGTCGTCGAGCCACGGAGCGGGAGGGGAGGACCGAGCCGGCCTGGAGGATAGGGGACATAGAGAGTCAAAGGATGCAGAAAGGGAAGAGAGGAGGGTTGAGGAGGCAGAATCAGGAGATAGGTTGGAGAAGGTATGAGCAGAGGGAAGAGATGATAGGATGGAAGAGGAGAGAGTAGCGGGGGAGAGAGAGCGAAGGTTGGGACGGCGCGATACCATCCGAGTAGGGGCAGTGTGGGAAGTGTTGGATGAGAGCGAGAGGGAAAAGGATACAAGGTAGTGGTCGGAGACTTGGAGGGGAGTTGCAATGAGGTTAGTGGAAGAACAGCATCTAGTAAAGATGAGGTCGAGCGTATTGCCTGCCTTGTGAGTAGGGGGAAGGTGAGAGGGTGAGGTCAAAAGAGGAGAGGAGTGGAAAGAAGGAGGCAGAGAGGAATGAGTCAAAGGTAGACGTGGGGAGGTTAAAGTCGCCCAGGACTGTGAGAGGTGAGCCGTCCTCAGGAAAGGAGCTTATCAAGGCATCAAGCTCATTGATGAACTCTCCGAGGGAACCTGGAGGGCGATAAATGATAAGGATGTTAAGCTTGAAAGGGCTGGTAACTGTGACAGCATGGAATTCAAAGGAGGCGATAGACAGATGGGTAAGGGGAGAAAGAGAGAATGACCACTTGGGAGAGATGAGGATCCCGGTGCCACCACCCCGCTGACCAGAAGCTCTCGGGGTGTGCGAGAACACGTGGGAGGACGAAGAGAGAGCAGTGGGAGTAGCAGTGTTATCTGTGGTGATCCATGTTTCCGTCAGTGCCAAGAAGTCGAGGGACTGGAGGGAGGCATAGGCTGAGATGAACTCTGCCTTGTTGGCCGCAGATCGGCAGTTCCAGAGGCTACCGGAGACCTGGAACTCCACGTGGAGTCGTGCGCGCTGGGACCACCAGATTAGGGTGGCCGCGGCCACGCGGTGTGGAGCGCTTGTATGGTCTGTGCAGAGAGGAGAGAACAGGGATAGATAGACACATAGTTGACAGGCTACAGAAGAGGCTACGCTAATGCAAAGGAGATTGGAATGACAAGTGGACTACACGTCTCGAATGTTCAGAAAGTTAAGCTTACGTAGCAAGAATCTTATTGACTAAAATGATTGAAATGATACAGTACTGCTGGAGTAGGCTAGCTGGCAGTGGCTGCGTTGTTGACACTACACTAATCAAGTCGTTCCGTCGAGTGTAATAGTTTCTACAGTGCTGCTATTCGGGGGCTAGCTGGCTAGCTAGCAGTGTTGATTACGTTACGTTACGTTAAAAGAACGACAATAGCTGGCTAGCTAACCTAGAAAATCGCTCTAGACTACACAATTGTCTTAGATACAAAGACGGCTATGTAGCTAGCTAGCTACGATCAAACAAATCAAACCGTTGTACTGTAATGAAGTGAAATGAAAATGTGATACTACCTGTGGAGCGAAGCGGAATGTTGACCGGGTTGTTGAAGTTAATTCGGTAGACGTTAGCTAGCTGTTGGCTAGCTAGCTAGCAGTAACTCTTACGTTAAGGACGACAAATAGCTGGCTAGCTAACCTCGGTAAATTAAGATAATCACTCTAAGTCTACACACTCTAAACTACACAATTATCTTGGATACGAAGACAGCAAAGACAACTATGTAGCTAGCTAACACTACACTAATCGAGTCGTTCAGTTGAGTGTAATAGTTTCTACAGTGCTAGTAGACGGTAGACGTTAGCTAGCTGCTGGGCAGATAGCAGTGTAGACTACGTTAGGACGACGAAATACGATAATTACGCAATTATCTTTGATACAAAGACGGCTATGTAGCTAGCTAAGAAGAAATTGCTAAGATTAGACAAATCAAACCGTTGTACTATAATGAAATGTAATGGAAATGTAATGAAAAGTTATAAAAGTTATACTACCTGCGGACCGAAGTGTAGATGCGACCGCCGCTCCAACCCGGAACTCAGAAGCATACACATTTTACATACATGGTACTTTTGTATAAAGCAGTCACATAACAATAATGCATGCACCAAACAAACTCTTTTTAATCCCGTCCTCAGCCACTCTCAGTCCATCCCACCTATCACAATAGACAGCTCTTTAATCCCACCCCAGCCACTCTCTGTCCATCCTCACCTACTCACCATAGACCTCAGCTCTTTAATCCCACCCCTCAGCCACCTCAGTCCATCCCACTACTATCACCATAGACCTCAGCTCTCTTTAATCCCACCCTCAGCCACTCTCAGTCCATCCCACCTATCACCATAGACCTCAGCTCTTTAATCCCACCCTCAGCCACTCTCAGCCCATCCCACCTATCACCATAGACCTCAGCTCTTTAATCCCACCCCTCAGCCACTCTCAGTCCATCCCACCTATCACCATAGACCTCAGCTCTTTAATCCCACCCCTCAGCCACTCTCAGTCCATCCCACCTATCACCATAGACCTCAGCTCTTTAATCCCACCCTCAGCCACTCTCAGTCCATCCCACCTATCACCATAGACCTCAGCTCTTTAATCCCAACCCTCAGCCACCTCAGTCCATCCCACCTATCACCATAGACCACCCTCATTTGGTTTCCATGTGCCATCTATTGTTCAATTGTGTGTCATGTATTACATAATGTTTTTACCTTCTAAAATCGTATAGTATCCATCAGATTGTGAGATAAAGATGAAAACCTTTCCTACGAGTATTATTATACATTTTATTGACTGACTATGGTTTTCCAAATCGCCCCACACTGCTATTTGTAAGGTTACATTTTATGTGGCATGTTGTGATTTTTAACCATTCCTGAACCTGTAACAGAAACAAGCTCCATAGGGGCAATACCCAGAATAAATTATCTATTGATTATGTCTCTTCGCAGCAAAATCTACAGAGCTGAGATTGTAGTATGCCCCATAGATATAGCATTCTGTTGGTGGCAAGAATTTTATATAATCATTTAAATTGAAAAACTCGAACAACAAAAAAACTACAAAAAACTGACTAATGTCTAGTTTTTTGTACCAGTTCATAAACCATGTGTCATGGAATTGGCACATCGAAAATCTTTTCCCATTTATTTTGCAACCTGTATGTTGCAGCTGTCAACATTTTTGTCCTCAAATGAAACTGATATATTTTTCAATTTATGCCAGTTCCTTTCAGCCAACTTGCATCTTTAATATATGGCGAAACAAGTTTCCTACCTTCTCCCTTTTCCACTTGCCTCATCCATTTTTATGGTAGTGCTGCAATCATTTGGTTGTAATTTGGATTGAGCAGATATTCCCATATATTTGCGATAGCTGCATATGTGACATAACTCCTCTGTTTCTATTCATGATATAATTAATAAATAAAATAACAATTTAAAAGTTTTTTCCATAACTACGTTAATTTATATTTTTTGAGATGTGTATACCAACAATGTCTACTTCACCATCCGGCCATTTTATTGGTAAACTACAAGGTTTAAACACTGTATTTTTTAATGATCCAATACGTAATATGGTGCACTTGTCATAATTAGGTTTTAATCCAGAGAGGCTAGAATAGTGAACAAGATCTCCAATGAGACTGTGCAAGGATCCAGATAGTGGATTTAAGAATAAACTAGTTATCGGCATTCATTGACACTTTTGTTTTCATCCCCTATATTTCTAACCCTTTGATGTTCTTGTTGGATCTAACTTTAATAGCTAGCATTTCAATGGAAATAATAAATCGATTTGGAGACAATGGACAGCCTTGTTTTACTCCTCTTAAAAGCTCAATACTTTCTGAGAAGTAATCATTATTGACTATTTTACATCTAGGGTTGCTGTAACTGTAACCCATTGTTTAAGAGATAAACCAAAATTAAAGTAATCCAGGCATATATATATATAAATTCTAGTCGTACTTTATCAAATGCCTTTCAAAATCTGCTATGAAGACCATTCATGGTATCTTCGATGTTTCATAATGTTCAATTGTTTCAAGTAATTATTGTATATTATCTCCAATCTATCATCCATGTAAAAATCTGTTTGATCAGGATGAACAATATCTGGTAAAACCTTTTTTATTCTATGTGATATGCAGTTTGCCAGGATCTCTCAGTGTGACATCGAAGAAGCTCTCCAGTTTTTGAAATGGACTGGATCTTTATACTTACCACCTGGGTCCTGTTTTAGTAGTGAATGAAATCAGACCTTATTGTTGAGTACCTGAGAAATTCTACCATTTGTATAGGAGTAATTAAAACGTACTAATAATGGATCTTTGATTATATCGAAAACGGTCTGATATTCCAGTCTGGAAAATCATCAAGCCCTGGTGTTTTTCAGATTGAAAATATTATTTCCTCAAAAGTTCCTCTTCTGTAAGTTGGCCTTCACACAGGTCATTCTGTACATTTTAATTTGACATTATTATTATTATTATGAAATAAATCATTACATTTAACATCATTCAGTGGAAATAGAGGAGACAGAAAAGAAAACAAATGCTTAAAATATTTTGCACCTCTTTTAAAATTTAATTTGGTGAATCATGGATAACTCCATTTGTAAAGATTCAGAAAAATATTGTGCATTTTCTAAACAATTTCATCCAATTCATTTATTTTTGTAACACATTACACTTGATCATTTCTTTTCGTTTTCCTCTAACCGATTTTGTGACTCTAGTACAATTTCTTCCTTACCTACTCCACCATGCGCTGTTAAATCCTCCTCCCTTTATTAGTCTTATCTCTTATGACCTAAACTGCTTTTGTTTTAATGATGACTTTTGTATTGAATGGCCTCTTAAAGTACATTTAAAGTGACCCATACAATAAGTGGATCTGCTGTACCTATGATGTGCAAAAAGTAAAGTATGAATTAATTTGTCTTAGTTAAGAACAAAATGTCATCAATAAATGGGCTTAGATTAAATATCCTCACCCACATGGAAATTCTGGTATGTCTCACTAGGTCAGGGTTTTTCAGCCTCCATATATCCACTAGTTCTAATATATTCATGATCTTCATAAGTGCTTGAGGGTGATAGTTTGTAGAGTGATTTCCTTTACGATCCATTGAGGTACTTAAAACAGTTTTATAATCTCCCACCATGATAATAGATTAATTTGTTGCTTGTGAGCTCAATAAATTATTCTATATATTTTCGAAGAAGTGTGGATCATCATTATTTGACCCATATAGATTACTTCGGCAGATCTGTTTTTGGTCCAATAGCATATTTAAAATAATCCATCTTTCTTGCAGATCTGTTCACACAGTTTGCACAATCGGATAAACATTTGTATTAATTAGTATAATCACCCCTTTTGAGTTTCTTTGCCCATGACAAAAATATATTTCTCTCTCCCAGTCCTTTTCCCACCCACACTTATCTATATTTGTAGAATGATTTTCCTATAAACAATAGAAATTAAATTATTTCTCTTTTATCCATGTAAAAAATTGATCTTTTTTATGATCTGCTAAGCCATTGGCCAATTGGCTATACGTATTTCCTACTTACCAGAAAGATACCCAAGTTTCAATTATACTTATCACAACCAATTTTGTAAACTTACCATAAAAAAGCACCATGATGATTTAGTGTCCATATTTGCACTGTTAAGCGCACTGCAAGCTTGCAACTTTGTAAACCTCCAATTGTCCTAATATTCCACCCACTATAACCTCCCCCATATCTTTGGCTGGAAAAAATGGCTGTGTTTTTTGGCAGACCTGCATTTCTTATAATCGCTTGTGGTGCTTTTTGCTACTTGTAAAGCATATTTGAAATTCGGACACGTTGGTGGGATTAAACGAGCATAATATTTACCTTTTGAAATGGTATAAAATACATGTTTGTTTGAGGAATTTTAATTACGTAGATTTTGATGTTTTGAATTAGGCACCCTGCACTTTCACTGGCTGTTGTCATATCGATCCCGTTATCGGGATTGCAGACATAAGAAGAACTAACCAAATAACATGCAAAACGGTCAGAAAAAGATAAATAGTAACAATAATAGATACTATTAATAGAAATAATAACAGCACAATCTTATAAATGCATGCTCATATTTAGAAAGTTCTAGCAGGTGTTCTTAATATTTTGTATAC
>NW_027000907.1:0-8112 GCF_036934945.1 Oncorhynchus masou masou
CGAAAGTATTCGGTCCCCTTGAACTTTGCGACCTTTTGCCACATTTCAGGCTTCAAACATAAAGATATAAAACTGTATTTTTTGTGAAGAATCAACAACAAGTGGGACACAATCATGAAGTGGAACGACATATATTGGATATTTCAAACTTTTTTAACAAATCAAAAACTGAAAAATTGGGCGTGCAAAATTATTCAGCCCCTTTACTTTCAGTGCAGCAAACTCTCTCCAGAAGTTCAGTGAGGATCTCTGAATGATCCAATGTTGACCTAAATGACAAATGATGATAAATACAATCCACCTGTGTGTAATCAAGTCTCCGTATAAATGCACCTGAACTGTGATAGTCTCAGAGGTCCGTTAAAAAAAGCGCAGAGAGCATCATGAAGAACAAGGAACACACCAGGCAGGTCCGAGATACTGTTGTGAAGAAGTTTAAAGCCGGTTTGGATACAAAAAGATTTCCCAAGCTTTAAACATCCCAAGGAGCACTGTGCAAGCGATAATATTGAAATGGAAGGAGTATCAGACCACTGCAAATCTACCAAGACCTGGCCGTCCCTCTAAACTTTCAGCTCATACAAGGAGAAGACTGATCGGAGATGCAGCCAAGAGGCCCATGATCACTCTGGATGAACTGCAGAGATCTACAGCTGAGGTGGGAGAATCTGTCCATAGGACAACAATCAGTCGTATATTGCACAAATCTGGACTTTATGGAAGAGTGGCAAGAAGAAAGCCATTTCTTAAAGATGTCCATCAAAAGTGTTGTTTAAAGTTTGCCACAAGCCACCTGGGAGACACACAAACATGTGGAAGAAGGTGCTCTGGTCAGATGAAACCAAAATTGAACTTTTTGGCAACAATGCAAAACGTTATGTTTGGCGTAAAAGCAACACAGCTCATCACTCTGAACACACCATACCCACTGTCAAACATGGTGGTGGCAGTATCATGGTTTGGGCCTGCTTTTCTTCAGCAGGGACAGGGAAGATGGTTAAAATTGATGGGAAGATGGATGGAGCCAAATAGAGTACCATTCTGGAAGAAAACCTGATGGAGTCTGCAAAAGACCTGAGACTGGGACGGAGATTTGTCTTCCAACAAGACAATGATCCAAAACATAAAGCAAAATCTACAATGGAATGGTTCAAAAATAAACATATCCAGGTGTTAGAATGGCCAAGTCAAAGTCCAGACCTGAATCAATCGAGAATCTGTGGAAAGAACTGAAAACTGCTGTTCACAAATGCTCTCCATCCAACCTCACTGAGCTCAAGCTGTTTTGCAAGGGGAATGGGAAAAAATTTCAGTCTCTCGATGTGCAAAACTGATAGAGACATACCCCCCAAGCGACTTACAGCTGTAATCGCAGCAAAGGGTGGCGCTACAAAGTATTAACTTAAGGGGGCTGAATAATTTTGCACGCCCAATTTTTCAGTTTTTGATTTGTTAAAAAGTTTGAAATATCCAATAAATGTCGTTCCACTTCATGATTGTGTCCCACTTGTTGTTGATTCTTCACAAAAAATACAGTTTTATATCTTTATGTTTGAAGCCTGAAATGTGGCAAACGGTCGCAAAGTTCAAGGGGGCCGAATACTTTCGAAGGCACTGTATCTACATGTACATACTACCTCAATAATCCTGACTAACAGGTATCTGTATATAGCCTTGCTACTCTTTTTTTCAAATGTATTTTATACTGTTGTATTAATTCTTTACTTACCTACACACACACACACAAATACCTTTTTTTTTCTGCACCATTGGTTATAGCCTGTAAGTAAGCATTTCACTGTTGTATTCGCGCACGTGACAAATACACTTAGATTTTATTTGAATGCCTATTCTCCAGAATGTTATGAAGAGTGATCAGATGAATAGCAATTAATTGCAAAGTCCTCTTTGCCATGCAAATTAACTGAATCCCAATAAACATTTCCACTGCATTTCAGCCCTGCCACAAAAGGATCAGCTGACGTCATGTCAGTGATTCTCTGCGTTAACACAGGTGTGAGTGTTGACGAGGACAAGGTTGGAGATCACTCTGTCATGCTGATTGAGTTTGAATTACAGACTGGAAGCATCAAAGGAGGGTGGTGCTTGGAATCATTGTTCTTTCTCTGTTAAACTTCTTATGGCTTGGGGGGCGCTATTTTCACATTTGGATGAAAAGTGTTCCCAAAGTAAACTACCTGCTACTCAGACCCATAATCTAGGATATGCATATAATAGGTAGATTCGGATGGAAACACTCTAAAGTTTCTAAAACTGTTTGAATGATGTCTGTGAGTATAACATAACTTATTTGGCAGGCAAAACCCCGAGGACAAACCATCCAGGATTTTTTTGAGGTTTCATTGAGAATCCAGAATTCTAAGGCAGTTGCTTGCAGTTCCTATCGCTTCCACTGGATGTAAACAGTCTTTAGAAATTGGTTGATGTTTTTTCCTTTGTGTAATGAAGAAGTTGCCCTGTTCAGAAGGAGGGTAGAGTGAAGTGTACTGTTTGATAGAGGCGCATGACCTGAAAAGCACACTCCACTTTGTTTTCCTCCGGTGTTGACACAGTTTATCCCGTCTTAAATTGTATAGATTGTTTTGGGTCCATGGCCAGGAAACTCCCCAGACATTAATCCCATTGAGAATTTGTGTTCAATCCTCAAGAGGCGGATGGACAAACAAAACCCCACAATTTCTGACAAACTCCAAGCATTGATTATGCAAGAAATGGCTGCCATCAGTCAGGATATGGCCCAGAAGTTAATTGACAGAATGCCAGGGCGGATTGCAGAGGTCTTGAAAAGAAGGGTCAACACTGCAAATATTGACTCTTTGCATCAACTTCATGTAATTGTCAATAAAAGCCTTTGACACTTATGAAATGCTTGTAATTATACTTCACCATAGTAACATCTAAGAAGAATATTGAAAGACACTGAAGCAGCAAACTTTGTGGAAATTAATATTTGTGTCATTCTCAAAACCTTTGGCCACAACTGTATATCTTAATCTCACTTTCTATCTACGAACTAAATATACTTTCCTGCAACCCGCCTCACCCAATGTGAGTACGGATCTGCTATTTTTATTCCTTATAACTGGAACTTCCTTAGGAGGTAGCCAGCTAACTAGCTACAAGTCTTTGTTAGCCACAGCTAGTGGTCCTTGCCCTTTTTCCCATCATCAGCCAGCCTTAGCTCGGACCCAGTACCTGCCAGTCTGCACAGCGCTATATCAACCCAGAGCATATCTGAATGCTTCTCTCTACCATATCACTGGATTCCTGCCGCTCTGGATCATTACACCGGATCATTACTCCGGATCATCTCAGCTAGCTAGCTGCAAACGCAGTGGCTACTGTTAGCTAACGCCTCTGTCCCGATGCAAGCACCAGCTAGCCTTGAGCTAGCTCGAGCTAGGCCCATATACCAGCCAATTCTAGGGCTACAATACCTCCTTTGCCAATTGGCCTTGACCTATTATTGTCTACACAGAGCCCCGCCGATGTGATCGAACGATGTGGTCTCAACAGGCTATTCTGTTACGATGTTGCCGAAGAACCAGCTACTAGCCCCGGCCCACTAGCTTTTCTGAACGCTGTGTCCCCTGCTCTCCTAGCGTAGTAGTGACTACCGAATAGCACCCTGACTCACCTATTGCTGCTCTTTTGACCATATGATCACTCGGCTACACAGCTGATGCCCCCTGGACTGTTTCAATAACACGTGCCTCATTTTGTTTACCTGTCGGCCCCAGCCTCGAACTCAGGTCCTGTATGTACCTAACTGACCTGCTTTGCCCATTCATCACCATTTACCCGTAGTTGTCTTAGCTCTCCGATCAACACCTGAGATTGCTTTATGCCTCTCTCTAATGTCTATATGCCTTGTCTACTGCTGTCTTGGCTAGTTTTCCTGTTTTATTTCACTGTAGAGCCTTCAGTCCCGCTCAAAATAACTCAGATACCTCTTTTGTCCCACCCCACACACATGCGGAGACCTCACCTGGCTTAACTTGTCCCTCCAGAGACGAAACCTCTCTCATTGTCACTCAATGCCTAGGTTTACCTCCACTGTACTCACATCCTACCATACCCTTGTCTGTACATTATGCCTTGAATCTATTCTACCACACCCATAAATCTGCTTCTTTTATTCTCTGTCCCCCATGCACTAGACGGCCAGTTCTTACAGCCTTTAGCCATGCCCTTATCCTACTCCTCCTCTGTTCCTCTGGTGATGTAGAGGTTAAACCAGGCCCTGTAGCCCCTAGTTCCACTCCTATTCCCCAGGTGCTATTATTTGTTGACTTCTGTAACCGTAAAAGCCTTGGTTTCATGCATGTTAGCATCAGAAGCCTCCTCCCTAAGTTTGTTTTATTCACTGCTTTAGCACACTCCGCCAACCCTGATGTCCTAGCCATGACTGAATACTAGCTTAGGAAGGCCACCAAAAATTCGGAAATTTCTATCCCCAACTACAACATTTAGCCTCCAACACTCTACTCAGCAAATTGGATGTAGTCTATCACAGTGCCAGCCGTTTTGTCACCAAAGCCCCATATACTACCCACAACTGCGACCTGTACGCTCTCGTTGGCTGGCCCTCGCTTCATACTCGTCGCCAAACTCACTGGCTACAGGTTATCTACAAGTCTCTGCTAGGTAAAACCCCGCCCTATCTCAGCTCGTTGGTCACCATAGCAGCACTCACTCGTAGCACACACTCCAGCAGGTATATCTCACTGGTCAACCCCAAAGCCAATTCCTCCTTTGGTCGCTTTTCCTTCCAGTTCTCTGCTGCCACTGACTGGAATGAACTGCAAAAATCACTGAAGCTGGAGATTCCCATCTCCCTCAATAGCTTTAAGAACCACCCTGTCAGAGCAGCTCACAGATCACTGCACCTGTTCATAGCCCATCTGTATACAGCCCATCTATCTACCTCATCCCCATACTGTATTTATTTATTTGCACATCCATCTTTTGCACATCTACCATTCCAGTGTTTAATTGCCATATTGTAATTACTTCGCCACCATGGCCTATTTATTCTATAACTCCCTTATTTGACCTAATTTGCACTCACTGTATATAGACTTTTTTTCTCTTTTTTTCTACTGTATTATTGACTGTATGTTTTGTTCATTCCATGTGTAACTCTGTGTTGTTGTATGTGTCGAACTGCCATGCTTTATCTTGGCCAGGTCGCAGTTGCAAATGAGAACTTGTTCTCAACCAGCTTACCTGGTGAAATAAAAGTAAAAAAACTAACAAAATAGAACTATTGTAAAAAGATTGTGTCTGTAAAATGTGTATAGTATGTATAAGCTGAAAGTAGAAGCCTAATTGTTATTGTTTATTAGTTTACTCCAATTTGGGGAGGGTTGCAGGGAATAATAAAGGAAGGTATATTTTTTTAAGGTGTGTGTATGTATGTATGTGTATATGTATACCCCCCAAATGTATATACCCCCCAAAAAAAAAACCACTATATATATATATATATACCTAAAGAATATATGGGGCTTTGAAAGATACAGAAAATTACATTGATGGAAGCAACATTCAATCCACAATATTAAAGCTGATCCACCCCTAGATAAGCAAAAAATATCAAAAATAAAATGATGCTGTGTGTCACATGTTGTGTCCATGCCCGGTTCCCTCTCTGTGTGAGCGACAGCATGACGCGGCCAGACCCATTTGATTCATTCATAAAGTCATCAAAAGCATTTGCTCCTCATTCACTAGAAATATATAATTAAGTGATGCTAGGTTTTCTGTTATTTTCATGATTTCTGAGTTTGATTCAAAGTATTGAAAGATTCTGGGCCTCTGAGGCCTAGGTCCTATAGTCACGGTTTGCCACTGGTTTCCTACCCTCACCACCTGGGGCTGGCGGTCAGGAAGTCCAGGATCCAGTTGCAGAGGAGGGTTCAGTCCCAGGGTCCATAGCTTGGTGATGAGCTTAGAGGGACTGAGCTGTAGTCTATGAACAGCATTCTCCGTAGTTATTATCCCTCTTGTCCAGGTGGGAGAGGGCAGTGTGAAGTTCAATTGAGATCGCATTATCTGTGGATCTGTTGGGGGCAGTATGCGAACTGGAGTGGGTCTAGGGTGTCTGGGATGATGGCGGCAGGGAGGCTCAGTGGCAGCTGCCCCGGTGACCTGACAAACAGAAAGTGTGACAGGACTGGTGGCGAGGCTGTCACTACTGATGACAGACTTGCAGGTCCTTTCTGTCAGACACCATCTGGGAGGGGGAGTATTCATATAGAGAGGGAGCATACGGAGGAGCGCGAGGGAGAGCGGGACAGGTAATAGGTGTGCACTGATTTTCAGTGTCATCACATCATGAAGCAGTGGGTAAGTGATTCACTAACTTATTTTGGAAGTAGACACATACACGCAGACATACAGGCAGCTTACACACACGTGCACACACACATAGCTACAGTGCCTTGCGAAAGTATTCGGCCCCCTTGAACTTTGCAACCTTTTGCCACATTTCAGGCTTCAAACATAAAGATATAAAACTGCATTTTTTTGTGAAGAATCAACAACAAGTGGGACACAATCATGAAGTGGAACGACATTTATTGGATATTTCAAACTTTTTTAACAAATCAAAAACTGAAAAATTGGGCATGCAAAATTATTCAGCCCCTTTACTTTCAGTGCAGCAAACTCTCCAGAAATTCAGTGAGGATCTCTGAATGATCCAATGTTGACCTAAATGACTAATGATGATAAATACAATCCACCTGTGTGTAATCAAGTCTCAGATAAATGCACCTGCACTGTGATAGTCTCAGAGGTCCGTTAAAAGCGCAGAGAGCATCATGAAGAACAAGGAACACACCAGGCAGGTCCGAGATACTGTTGTGAAGAAGTTTAAAGCCGGATTTGGATACAAAAAGATTTCCCAAGCTTTAAACATCCCAAGGAGCACTGTGCAAGCGATAATATTGAAATGGAAGGAGTATCAGACCACTGCAAATCTACCAAGACCTGGCTGTCCCTCTAAACTTTCAGCTCATACAAGGAGATGACTGATCAGAGATGCAGCCAAGAGGCCCATGGTCACTCTGTATGAACTGCAGAGATCTACAGCTGAGGTGGGAGACTCTGTCCATAGGACAACAATCAGTCGTATATTGCACAAATCTGTCCTTTATGGAAGAGTGGCAAGAAGAAAGCCATTTCTTAAAGATATCCATAAAAAGTGTCGTTTAAAGTTTGCCACAAGCCACCTGGGAGACACACCAAACATGTGGAAGAAGGTGCTGTGGTCAGATGAAACCAAATTGAACTTTTTGGCATCAATGCAAAACGTTATGTTTGGCATAAAAGCAACACAGCTCATCACCCTGACCACACCATACCCACTGTCAAACATGGTGGTGGCAGCATCATGGTTTGGGCCTGCTTTTTCTTCAGCAGGGACAGGGAAGATGGTTAAAATTGATGGGAAGATGGATGGAGCCAAATACAGGACCATTCTGGAAGAAAACCTGATGGAGTCTGCAAAGACCTGAGACTGGGACGGACGTCTTCCAACAAGACAATGATCCAAAACATAAAGCAAAATCTACAATGGAATGGTTCAAAAATAAACATATCCAGGTGTTAGAATGGCCAAGTCAAAGTCCAGACCTGAATCCAATCGAGACTCTGTGGAAAGAACTGAAACTGCTGTTCACAAATGCTCTCCATCCAACCTCACTGAGCTCGAGCTGTTTTGCAAGGAGGAATGGAAAAAATGTCAGTCTCTCGATGTGCAAAACTGATAGAGACATACCCCAAGCGACTTACAGCTGTAATCGCAGCAAAAGGTGGCGCTACAAAGTATTAACTTAAGGGGCTGAATAATTGTGCACGCCCAATTTTTCAGTTTTTGATTTGTTAAAAAGTTTGAAATATCCAATAAATGTCGTTCCACTTCATGATTGTGTCCCACTTGTTGTTGATTCTTCACAAAAATACAGTTTTATATCTTTATGTTTGAAGCCTGAAATGTGGCAAAAGGTCACAAAATTCAAGGGGCCGAATACTTTCGCAAGGCACTGTATTTGAGCTGTTTATGCCACAGCTCTTTTAGCTTTT
>NW_027000908.1:0-8110 GCF_036934945.1 Oncorhynchus masou masou
TAAATCATTATTTATTTTAGGCAGGTCTAATGAAACATGATATGAAATCTAGCGTATTTCAGAAGAACGAGTCATTTTTATGTTCAGTTCTGATCTGGCCAGGCTATATGGATGTGGGCTACACTAGATCATTTAGCAAATAAGATTTGCTTATAATTTCTGTTGCATTATTTCATATTATTTTACAGTATGAACAAAACCTGAATCGAACCAAGCTGAAGAAAATCGAGAAGGATATTTTCTCCAAACTATTAACAAAGTGATCATTTGAATCAGGTCCTCCTATATGCTTAATTTGGAAATATTTATGCAACTTTAGTTGTGATACAAACTTAGGTAATATGTTTTGAAAACAAAAAGTAGCTGTCATGAGTCATGACCAGGGCTGTTACGGTGACCGTATTACCCCCACACCTGCTGTCATGAGTCATGACCAGGGCTGTACGGTGACCGTATTACCCCACACCTGCTGTCATGAGTCATGACCAGGGCTGTTCACGGTGACCGTATTACCCCCACACCTGCTGTCATGAGTCATGACCAGGGCTGTTACGGTGACCGTATTGCCGTGATACCCCACACCTGCTGTCATGAGTCATGACCAGGGCTCTTATGGTGACCGCTATTACCCCCACACCTGCTGTCATGAGTCCTGACCAGGGCTGTTACGGTGACTGTATTACCCCCACACCTGCTGTCATGAGTCCTGACCAGGGCTGTTACGGTGACCGTATTACCCCCACACCTGCTGTCATGAGTCATGACCAGGGCTGTTACGGTGACCGTATTACCCCCACACCTGCTGTCATGAGTCCTGACCATGGCTGTTACGGTGACTGTATTACCCCCACACCTGCTGTCAGGAGTCCTGACCAGGGCTGTTACGGTGACCGTATTACCCCCACACCTGCTGTCATGAGTCATGACCAGGGCTGTTACGGTGACCCTGATTACCCCCACACCTGCTGTCATGAGTCCTGACCATGGCTGTTACGGTGACTGTATTACCCCCACACCTGCTGTCATGAGTCATGACCAGGGCTGTTACGGTGACCGTATTACCCCCACACCTGCTGTCATGAGTCATGACCAGGGCTGTTATGGTGACCCTATTACCCCCACACCTGCTGTCATGAGTCCTGACCAGGGCTGTTACGGTGACTGTATTACCCCCACACCTGCTGTCATGAGTCCTGACCAGGGCTGTTACGGTGACCGTATTACCCCCACACCTGCTGTCATGAGTCATGACCAGGGCTGTTCACGGTGACCATATACCCCCACACCTGCTGTCATGAGTCCTGACCATGGCTGTTACGGTGACTGTATTACCCCCACACCTGCTGTCAGGAGTCATGACCAGGGCTGTTACGGTGACCGTATGCCCCACACCTGCTGTCATGAGTCATGACCAGGGCCGTTACGGTGACCGCATTACCCCCACACCTGCTGTCATGAGTCCTGACCAGGGCTGTTACGGTGACTGTATTACCCCCACACCTGCTGTCATGAGTCATGACCAGGGCTGTTACGGTGACCAGATACTCCCACACCTGCTGTCATGAGTCATGACCAGGGCTGTTACGGTGACTGTATTACCCCCACACCTGCTGTCAGGAGTCCTGACCAGGGCTGTTACGGTGACCGTATTACCCCCACACCTGCTGTCATGAGTCATGACCAGGGCTGTTACGGTGACTGTATTACCCCCACACCTGCTGTCATGAGTCATGACCAGGGCTGTTACGGTGACCCTATTACCCCCACACCTGCTGTCATGAGTCATGACCAGGGCTCTTATGGTGACCCTATTACCCCACACCTGCTGTCATGAGTCCTGACCAGGGCTGTTACGGTGACTGTATTACCCCCACACCTGCTGTCATGAGTCCTGACCAGGGCTGTTACGGTGACCGTGATTACCCCCACACCTGCTGTCATGAGTCATGACCAGGGCTGTTACGGTGACCCTATTACCCCCACACCTGCTGTCATGAGTCCTGACCATGGCTGTTACAGTGACTGTATTACCCCCCACACCTGCTGTCAGGAGTCCTGACCAGGGCTGTTACGGTGACCGTATTACCCCCACACCTGCTGTCATGAGTCACTGACCAGGGCTGTTACGGTGACCGTATTACCCCCACACCTGCTGTCGTGAGTCCTGACCAGGGCTGTTACGGTGACTGTATACCCCACACCTGCTGTCATGAGTCATGACCAGGGCTGTTACGGTGACCGTATACCCCACACCTGCTGTCATGAGTCATGACCAGGGCTGTTATGGTGACCCTATTACCTCCCACACCTGCTGTCATGAGTCCTGACCAGGGCTGTTACGGTGACTGTATTACCCCCACACCTGCTGTCATGAGTCCTGACCAGGGCTGTTACGGTGACCGTATTACTCCCACACCTGCTGTCATGAGTCATGACCAGGGCTGTTACGTGACCCTATTACCCCCACACCTGCTGTCATGAGTCCTGACCATGGCTGTTACGGTGACTGTATTACCCCCACACCTGCTGTCAGGAGTCAAGACCAGGGCTGTTCGGTGACCGCATACTCCCACACCTGCTGTCATGAGTCATGACCAGGGCCGTTACGGTGACCGTATTACCCCACACCTGCTATCATGAGTCCTGACCAGGGCTGTTACGGTGACTGTATTACCCCCACACACCTGCTGTCAGGGAGTCATGACCAGGGCTGTTCTGGTGACCGTATTACCCCACACACTGCTGTCATGAGTCCTGACCAGGGCTGTTACGGTGACTGTATTACCCCCACACCTGCTGTCATGAGTCCTGACCAGGGCTGTTACGGTGACCGTATTACCCCCACACCTGCTGTCATGAGTCATGACCGCTGTCAAATTCCCCGTGACTGTTGACACGATAACTAGGCTTCTCCAAAACTGAGCTGTGATGCTGCCGATGGTCATTAGTAGCCTACTAAACTTGCTAACACCTGGTACTCAACACTCTATTGTCCCTCTAATCACTCTGACATCAATGCAAATGTGATGGACAGTCTAATCAAATCCTTGATGAGAGCCCTGGCATTCAGAGTTTGAGCAGAATATAATCACCTCTTGTGCAGGCAGAGCCGGCATCCTCATGGCTGGTTGATGAAATAGAATGCTGTTAAAAAATCACCCCCCTTTTTTAATATTTTCCTCTACATTTCCATTTGTACTAAATGTTATCAGATCTTCAACAAAAACCAAAATCAGATCAAGGGAACCTGATTGAATAAATAACACCACGATGACATACTTCATTTATTTATATAAACAAAGTTATACAACACCAAACGCCCCTATATGATTAATCAAACTGCTTGTGCCACCAACCGAACACTTCCTGTGGTTGTTGATCATCACATCGCTGCGGATCTTCTGTGACTCAGTGAGCGTGGGTTTTCAACCATGAACTGCTTGCTTCAAGTCCTGCCACAACACCTCAATTGGGACTAGGTCTGGACTTCGACTAGGCCCATTCCAAAACTTCACATTTGTTGCATTTTGAGATTTTTTTATGTAGACTCGATTGTGTGTTTTGGATCATTGTCTTGCTGCATGACCCAGCTGCACTTCAACTTCAGCTCACAGACGGACAGCCTGACATCCTCATGTGAGAATTCTCTGATACAGAGCAGAATTCATGGTTCCCTACTATTAAGGCAAGTCATCCAGGTCCTGAGGCAGCAAAGCATCCCCCAAAGCCATCCCACTGCCACCACCATGCTTGACCGTTGGCGTGAGGTTCTTACTGTGGAATGCTGTGTTTGGTTTTCGCCAGGCATTACTATGTTGTCCAAAACGTTCCAGTTTTGACTCATCTGTCCGTAGAACATTCTATCAGAAGTCTTGATGATCATCCAGGTGCTTTTTTGGCAAACTTGCGTCAACTTTTGTATGACTGTGTGTCAGTCCCATTATGCGCTGGTTAAAAACCAGACACTGAGAACTATTCACTATGCAGAAATATGCAAAAATCGAATTGAACTCCAACTACCCGGTCAACATTCCCGTCGTTCCACAGGTAGTATCACATTTTCATTTCACTTCATTACAGTACAACGGTTTGATTTGTTTGATCGTAGCTAGCCAGCTACATAGCCGTCTTTGTATCTAAGACAATTGTGTAGTCTAGAGCGATTTTCTAGGTTAGCTCAGCTATTGTCGTTTTTCTAACGTAGCTAGCCAGCTAGCCCCCGAATAGCAGCACTGTAGTAACTATTACAGTACAACGGTTTGTTTTGTTTGATCGTAGCTAGCTAGCTACATAGCCGTCTTTGTATCTAAGACAATTGTGTAGCCTAGAGCGATTTTCTAGGTTAGCCAGCCAGCTATTGTCGTTCTTTTAAAGTAACGGAACGCAATCAACCTTGCTAGCTAGCCAGCTAGCCCCGAATAGCAGCACTGTAGAAACTATTACACTCGACGGAACGACTTGATTAGTGTAGTGTCAACATCGCAGCCACTACCAGCTAGCCTACTCCAGCAGTACTGTTTCATTTCAATCATTTTAGTCAATAAGATTCTTGCTACGTAAGCTTAACTTTCTGAACATTCGAGACGTGTAGTCCACTTGTCATTCCAATCTCCTTGCATTAGCGTAGCCTCTTCTGTACCCTGTTAACTATGTGTCTATCTATCCCTGTTCTCTCCTCTCTGCACAGACCATACAAACGCTTCCACACCGCGTGGCCGCGGCCACCCTAATCTGGTGGTCCCAGCGCGCACGACCCACGTGGAGTTCCTGGTCTCCGGTAGCCTCTGGAACTGCCGATCTGCGGCCAACAAGGCAGAGTTCATCTCAGCCTATGCCTCCCTCCAGTCCCTCGACTTCCTGGCACTGACGGAAACATGGATCACCACAGATAACACTGCTACTCCTACTGCTCTCTTCGTCCGCCCACGTGTTCTCGCACACCCCGAGAGCTTCTGGTCAGCGGGGTGGTGGCACCGGGATCCTCATCTCTCCCAAGTGGTCATTCTTCTCTCTCCCCTTACCCATCTATCTATCGCCTCCTTTGAATTCCATGCTGTCACAGTTACCAGCCCTTTCAAGCTTAACATTCTTATCATTTATCGCCCTCCAGGTTCCTCGGAGAGTTCATCAATGAGCTTGATGCCTTGATAAGCTCCTTTCCTGAGGACGGCTCACCTCTCACAGTCCTGGGCGACTTTAACCTCCCCACGTCTACCTTTGACTCATTCCTCTCTGCCTCCTTCTTTCCACTCCTCTCCTCTTTTGACCTCACCCTCTCACCTTCCCCCTACTCACAAGGCAGGCAATACGCCGACCTCATCTTTACTAGATGCTGTTCTTCCACTAACCTCACTGCAACTCCCCTCCAAGTCTCCGACCACTACCTTGTATCCTTTTCCCTCTCGCTCTCATCCAACACTTCCCACACTGCCCCTACTGGATGGTATCGCGCCGTCCCAACCTTCGCTCTCTCTCCCCCGCTACTCTTTCCTCTTCCATCCTTTCATCTCTTCCCTCTGCTCATACCTTCTCCAACCTTTCTCCTGACTCTGCCTCCTCAACCCTCCTCTCTTCCCTTTCTGCATCCTTTGACTCTCTATGTCCCCTATCCTCCAGGCCGGCTCGGTCCTCCCCTCCCGCTCCGTGGCTCGATGACTCATTGCGAGCTCACAGAACAGAGCTCCGGGCAGCCGAGCGGAAATGGAGGAAAACCCGCCTCCCTGCGGACCTGGCATCCTTTCACTCCCTCCTCTCTACATTTTCCTCCTCTGTCTCTGCTGCTAAAGCCACTTTCTACCACTCTAAATTCCAAGCATCTGCCTCTAACCCTAGGAAGCTCTTTGCCACCTTCTCCTCCCTCCTGAATCCTCCCCCCCTCCCCCCTCCTCCCTCTCTGCAGATGACTTCGTCAACCATTTTGAAAAGAAGGTCGACGACATCCGATCCTCGTTTGCTAAGTCAAACGACACCGCTGGTTCTGCTCACACTGCCCTACCCTGTGCTCTGACCTCTTTCTCCCTCTCTCTCCAGATGAAATCTCGCTTCTTGTGACGGCCGGCCGCCCAACAACCTGCCCGCTTCGACCCTATCCCCTCCTCTCTCCTCCAGACCATTTCCGGGGACCTTCTCCCTTACCTCACCTCGCTCATCAACTCATCCCTGACCGCTGGCTACGTCCCTTCCGTCTTCAAGAGAGCGAGAGTTGCACCCCTTCTGAAGAAACCTACACTCGATCCCTCCGATGTCAACAACTACAGACCAGTATCCCTTCTTTCTTTTCTCTCCAAAACTCTTGAACGTGCCGTCCTTGGCCAGCTCTCCCGCTATCTCTCTCAGAATGACCTTCTTGATCCAAATCAGTCAGGTTTCAAGACTAGCCATTCAACTGAGACTGCTCTTCTCTGCATCACGGAGGCGCTCCGCACTGCTAAAGCTAACTCTCTCTCCTCTGCTCTCATCCTTCTAGACCTATCGGCTGCCTTCGATACTGTGAACCATCAGATCCTGCTCTCCACCCTCTCCGAGTTGGGCATCTCCGGCGCGGCCCACGCTTGGATTGCGTCCTACCTGACAGGTCGCTCCTACCAGGTGGCGTGGCGAGAATCTGTCTCCTCGCCACGCGCTCCTCACCACTGGTGTCCCCAGGGCTCTGTTCTAGGCCCTCTCCTATTCTCGCTATACACCAAGTCACTTGGCTCTGTCATAACCTCACATGGTCTCTCCTATCATTGCTATGCAGACGACACACAATTAATCTTCTCCTTTCCCCCTTCTGATGACCAGGTGGCGAATCGCATCTCTGCATGTCTGGCAGACATATCAGTGTGGATGACGGATCACCACCTCAAGCTGAACCTCGGCAAGACGGAGCTGCTCTTCCTCCCGGGGAAGGACTGCCCGCTCCATGATCTCGCCATCACGGTTGACAACTCCATTGTGTCCTCCTCCCAGAGCGCTAAGAACCTTGGCGTGATCCTGGACAACACCCTGTCGTTCTCAACCAACATCATGGCGGTGGCCCGTTCCTGTAGGTTCATGCTCTACAACATCCGCAGAGTACGACCCTGCCTCACACAGGAAGCGGCGCAGGTCCTAATCCAGGCACTTGTCATCTCCCGTCTGGATTACTGCAACTCGCTGCTGGCTGGGCTCCCTGCCTGTGCCATTAAACCCTACAACTCATCCAGAACGCCGCAGCCCGTCTGGTGTTCAACCTTCCCAAGTTCTCTCACGTCACCCCGCTCCTCCGCTCTCTCCACTGGCTTCCAGTTGAAGCTCGCATCCGCTACAAGACCATGGTGCTTGCCTACGGAGCTGTGAGGGGAACGGCACCGCAGTACCTCCAGGCTCTGATCAGGCCCTACACCCAAGCAAGGGCACTGCGTTCATCCACCTCTGGCCTGCTCGCCTCCCTACCATTGAGGAAGTACAGTTCCCGCTCAGCCCAGTCAAAACTGTTCGCTGCTCTGGCCCCCCAATGGTGGAACAAACTCCCTCACGACGCCAGGACAGCGGAGTCAATCACCACCTTCCGGAGACACCTGAAACCCCACCTCTTCAAGGAATACCTAGGATAGGATAAGTAATCCTTCTCACCACCCCCCCTTAATGATTTAGATGCACTATTGTAAAGTGGCTGTTCCACTGGATGTCAGAAGGTGAATTCACTAATTTGTAAGTCGCCTCTGGATAAGAGTGACACCCAGCCTCTCTCCTCTGGTCAGAGGTGAAACAGACACAGATGGTGGGCTAAACTCGAATCCCGCCATCCCCTGTCACAACCAATCACAGCCCCGGGTCTGAGCACGTGCAGTGCAGTCGGTACACCTGCTCCCTCAGCCTGCCGTGTCCTAAACTCCGAGGCAGGACCAGAGCCCTAAAGGACCAGAGCCCTAAAGTAGCAGAACTATATAGGGAAATATGGTGCCTTGTTTGTCATGTCTACCTGTCATCGTCTGTCTGCCCATCAGCCCACTACCTGTCATCGCATGTCATTGTCTACCTGTCATCGCCTGGTCTGCCATCGCCTATCTGTCACGCCTACACTGTCATCGCCTCATCTGTCATCGCTACTCCGTCATTGTCTATCTGTCACGCCTATCTGTCATCG
>NW_027000909.1:0-8110 GCF_036934945.1 Oncorhynchus masou masou
TCTCTACTGTATATAGCCTCTCTACTGTATATAGCCTCTCTACTGTATATAGCCTCTCTACTGTATATAGCCTCTCTACTGTATATAGCCTCTCTACTGTATATAGCCTCTCTACTGTATATAGCCTCTCTACTGTTATAGCCTCACTACTGTATATAGCCTCTCTACTGTATATAGCCTCGCTACTGTATATAGCCTCGCTACTGTATATAGCCTCTCTACTGTATATAGCCTCTCTACTGTATATAGCCTCTACTGTATATAGCCTCTCTACTGTATATAGCCTCTCTACTGTATATAGCCTCTCTACTGTATATAGCCTCTCTACTGTATATAGCCTCTCTACTGTATATAGCCTCTCTACTGTATATAGCCTCTCACTGTATATAGCCTCACTACTGTATATAGCCTCTCTACTGTTATAGCCTCTCTACTGTATATAGCCTCTCTACTGTATATAGCCTCTCTACTGTATATAGCCTCTCTACTGTTATAGCCTCTACTGTATATAGCCTCTCTACTGTTATAGCCTCTCTACTGTATATAGCCTCTCTACTGTATATAGCCTCTTACTGTATATAGCCTCTCTACTGTATATAGCCTCTCTACTGTATATAGCCTCTACTGTATATAGCCTTCTACTGTATATAGCCTCTACTGTATATAGCCTCTCTACTGTTATAGCCTCCTACTGTATATAGCCTCTCTACTGTATATAGCCTCTCTACTGTATATAGCCTCTCTACTGTATATAGCCTCTCTACTGTATATAGCCTCTACTGTATATAGCCTCTCTACTGTATATAGCCTCTCTACTGTATATAGCCTCTCTACTGTTATAGCCTCTACTGTTATAGCCTCTCTACTGTATATAGCCTCTCTACTGTATATAGCCTCTCTACTGTATATAGCCTCACTACTGTATATAGCCTCTACTGTATATAGCCTCTCTACTGTATACAGCCTCTCTACTGTTATAGCCTCTCTACTGTTATAGCCTCTCTACTGTTATAGCCTCTCTACTGTATATAGCCTCTCTACTGTATATAGCCTCTCTACTGTATATAGCCTCTCTACTGTATATAGCCTCTCTACTGTTATAGCCTCTCTACTGTATATAGCCTCTACTGTTATAGCCTCTACTGTTATAGCCTCTACTGTACATAGCCTCTCTACTGTTATAGCCTCTACTGTATAGCCTCTACTGTTATAGCCTCCCCTACTGTATATAGCCTCTCTACTGTTATAGTTCTCTACTGTATATAGCCTCACTACTGTTATAGCCTCCTCTACTGTTATAGCCTCTCTACTGTCATAGCCTTCACTGTTATACTGTGTATAGCCTCTCTACTGTATATAGCCTCTCTACTGTTATAGCCTCACTACTGTTATAGCTCACTACTGTATATAGCCTCTACTGTATATGGCCTCGCTACTGTATATGGCCTCTACTGTTATAGCCTCCTACTGTATATAGCCTCGCACTGTTATAGCCTCTACAGTATATAGCCCACTACTGTTTTAGCCTCTCTACTGTATATAGCCTCGCTACTGTATATAGACTCTATACTGTTATAGCCTTCTCTACTGTATATAGCCTCTCTACTGTATATAGCCTCTACTGTATATAGCCTCTACTGTTTATAGCCTCATCTACTGTTATAGCCTCACTACTGTTTTAGCCTCTTCTACTGTATATAGCCTCTCTACTGTTATAGCTCGCTACTGTATATAGTCTCACTACTGTATATAGCCTCCTACTGTATATAGCCTGTCTACTGTTATTGCCTCTACTGTTATAGTCTCTCTACTGTATAGCCTCTACTGTTATAGCCTCTCTACTTTATATAGCCTCTACTGTTATAGCTCTACTGTATATAGCCTCACTACTGTTATAGCCTCTACTGTATATAGCCTCTCTACTGTTATAGCCTCTACTGTTATCTCCACTGTTATAGCCTCTCTATTGTTATAGCCTCTACTGTTATAGCCTCTCTACTGTTATAGCCTCTCTACTGTTATAGCCTCTCTACTGTATATAGCCTCACTACATTTACATTTACATTTAAGTCATTTAGCAGACGCTCTTATCCAGAGCGACTTGTATATAGCCTCGCTACTGTTATAGCCTCGCTACTGTTATAGCCTCACTACTGTATATAGCCCCTCTACTGTATATAGCCTCTCTACTGTATATAGCCCGCTACTGTATATAGCCTCCTCTACTGTATATAGCCTCTCTACTGTATATAGCCTCTCTACTGTTATAGCTCTACTGTATATATACTGTATATAGCCTACTGTATATAGCCTCTACTGTATATAGCCTCTCTACTGTATATAGCCCTCTACTGTTATAGCCTCTCTACTGTTACAGCCTCTACTGTTATAGCCTCTCTACTGTTATAGCCCTCTACTGTATATAGCTCTCTACTGTTATAGCCTCTACTGTATATAGCCTCACTACTGTTATAGCCTGTCTACTGTATATAGCCGTCTACTGTTATAGCCTCTACTGTATATAGTCTCTCTACTGTATAGCCTCTACTGTATATAGTCTCTCTACTGTATATAGCCTCTCTACTGTTATAGCCTCTCTACTGTATATAGCCTCTCTACTGTTATAGCCTCCCTACTGTATATAGCCTCTCTACTGTTATAGCCTCTACTGTTTATAGCCTCTCTACTGTTATAGCCTCTACTGTTATAGCCTCTCTACTGTACATAGCCTCTCTACTGTTATAGCCTCTACTGTATATAGCCTCTCTACTGTTATAGCCTCCCTACTGTATATAGCCTGTCTACTGTTATAGCCTCTACTGTATATAGTCTCTCTACTGTATATAGCCTCTACTGTATATAGTCTCTCTACTGTATATAGCCTCTCTACTGTTATAGCCTCTCTACTGTATATAGCCTCTCTACTGTTATAGCCTCCCTACTGTATATAGCCTCTCTACTGTTATAGCCTCTACTGTTTATAGCCTCTCTACTGTTATAGCCTCTACTGTTATAGCCTCTCTACTGTACATAGCCTCTCTACTGTTATAGCCTCTACTGTATATAGCCTCTCTACTGTTATAGCCTCCCTACTGTATATAGCCTGTCTACTGTTATAGCCTCTACTGTATATAGTCTCTCTACTGTATATAGCCTCTACTGTATATAGTCTCTCTACTGTATATAGCCTCTCTACTGTTATAGCCTCTCTACTGTATATAGCCTCTCTACTGTTATAGCCTCCCTACTGTATATAGCCTGTCTACTGTTATAGCCTCTACTGTTATAGCCTCTCTGCTGTATAAAGTCTCTCTACTGTATATAGCCTCTCTACTATTATAGCCTCTCTACTGTATATAGCCTCTCTACTGTTATAGCCTCTACTGTATATAGCCTCTCTACTGTTATAGCCTCTCTACTGTTATAGCCTCTCTACTGTATATAGCCTCTCTACTGTATATACCCTCACTACTGTATATAGCCTCTCTACTGTTATAGCCTCTCTACTGTATAAAGTCTCTCTACTGTATATAGCCTCTCTACTGTATATAGCCTCTCTACTGTGTATAGCCCCTCTACTGTATATAGCCTCTCTACTGTATATAGCCTCTCTACTGTATATAGCCCCTCTACTGTATATAGCCTCTCTACTGTATATAGCCTCTACTGTTATAGCCTCTACTGTATATACCCTCTCTACTGTATATAGCCTCTCTACTGTATATACCCTCACTACTGTATATAGCCTCTCTACTGTATATAGCCTCTCTACTGTATATAGCCTCTCTACTGTATATAGCCTCTCTACTGTTATAGCCTCTCTACTGTTATAGCCTCTCTACTGTATATAGCCTCTCTACTGTATATACCCTCACTACTCTATATAGCCTCTCTACTGTATATAGCCTCTCTACTGTATATAGCCTCTCTACTGTATATAGTCTCTGCTGTATATAGCCTCTCTACTGTATATAGCCTCTCTACTGTATATAGCCTCTCTACTGCATGTAGCCTCTCTACTGTTATAGCCTCTCTACTGTATATAGCCTCTCTACTGTATATAGCCTCTCTACTGCATGTAGCCTCTCTACTGTATATAGCCTCTCTACTGTTATAGCCTCTCTACTGTATATAGCCTCTCTACTGTATATAGCCTCTACTGTTATAGCCTCTCTACTGCATATAGCTCTCTACTGTATAGCCTCTCTACTGTATATAACCTCTCTACTGCATGTAGCCTCTGTACTGTATATAGCCTCTACTATTATAGCCTCTCTACTGTATATAGCCTCTCTACTGTATATAGCCTCTCTATGTGTATAGCCTCTACTGTATAAGCCTCTCTACTGTATATAGTCTCTACTGTTATAGCCTCTCTACTGTTATAGCCTCTCTACTGTATAGCCTCTCTACTGTATATAGCCTCTCTACTGTTATAGCCTCTCTACTGTATAGCCTCTTTACTGTATATAGCCTCTCTACTGTATATAGCCTCTCTACTGTATATAGCCTCTTTACTGTATATTCAGCCTCTCTACTGTATATAGCCTCACTACTGTATATAACCTCTCTACTGTATATAGCCTCTCTACAGTATATAGCCTCTCTACTGTATATAGCCTCACTACTGTATATAGCCTCTCTGCATATCTGTACTCTCTACTGTATATAACCTCTCTACTGCATGTAGCCTCTGTACTGTATATAGCCTCTACTATTATAGCCTCTCTACTGTATATAGCTTCTCTCTGTATATAGCCTCTCTACTGTATATAGCCTCTCTACTGTGTATATAACCTCTCTACTGCATGTAGCCTCTGTGCACATATATAGCCTCTACTATTATAGCCTCTCTACTGTATATAGCCTCTCTACTGTATATAGCCTCTCTACTGTATATAGCCTCTCTACTGTATATAGTCTCTCTACTGTTATAGCCTCTCTACTGTTATAGCCTCTCTACTGTATATAGCCTCTCTACTGTATAGAGCCTCTCTACTGTATATAGCCTCTCTACTGTATATAGCCTCTCTACTGTATATAACCTCTCTACTGCATGTAGCCTCTGTACTGTATATAGCCTCTACTATTATAGCCTCTCTACTGTATATAGCCTCTCTACTGTATATAGCCTCTCTACTGTATATAGCCTCTCTACTGTATATAGTCTCTCTACTGTTATAGCCTCTCTACTGTATATAGCCTCGCTACTGTAAATAGCCTCTCTACTGTATATAGCCTCGCTACTGTATATAGTCTGTCTTTTTACTGTTGTTGTATTTCTTTACTAACCTATTGTTCACCTAACACGTTTTTTGCACTATTGGTTAGAGCCTGTAAGTAAGCATTTCACTGTGAGGTCTACTACCTGTTGTATTCAGCATTTCACTGTGAGGTCTACTACACCTGTTGTATTCAGCATTTCACTGTGAGGTCTACTACACCTGTTGTATTCAGCATTTCACTGTAAGGTCTACTACACCTGTTGTATTCAGCATTTCACTGTGAGGTCTACTACACCTGTTGTATTCAGCATTTCACTGTGAGGTCTACTACACCTGTTGTATTCAGCATTTCACTGTGAGGTCTACTACACCTGTTGTATTCAGCATTTCACTGTAAGGTCTACACCTGTTGTATTCAGCATTTCACTGTGAGGTCTATACCTGTTGTATTCAGCATTTCACTGTAAGGTCTACTACACCTGTTGTATTCAGCATTTCACTGTCAGGTCTACTACACCTGTTGTATTAAGCATTTCACTGTGAGGTCTACTACACCTGTTGTATTCAGCATTTCACTGTAAGGTCTACTACACCTGTTGTAGTCAGCATTTCACTGTGAGGTCTACTACACCTGTTGTATTCAGCATTTCACTGTGAGGTCTACTACACCTGTTGTATTCAGCATTTCACTGTCAGGTCTACTACACCTGTTGTATTAAGCATTTCACTGTGAGGTCTACTACACCTGTTGTATTCAGCATTTCACTGTAAGGTCTACTACACCTGTTGTAGTCAGCATTTCACTGTGAGGTCTACTACACCTGTTGTATTCAGCATTTCACTGTGAGGTCTACTACACCTGTTGTATTCAGCATTTCACTGTGAGGTCTACTACACCTGTTGTATTCAGCATTTCACTGTGAGGTCTACTACACCTGTTGTATTCAGCATTTCACTGTGAGGTCTACTACACCTGTTGTATTCAGCATTTCACTGTGAGGTCTACTACACCTGTTGTATTCAGCATTTCACTGTGAGGTCTACTACACCTGTTGTATTCAGCATTTCACTGTGAGGTCTACTACACCTGTTGTATTCAGCATTTCACTGTGAGGTCTACTACACCTGTTGTATTCAGCATTTCACTGTGAGGTCTACTACACCTGTTGTATTCAGCATTTCACTGTGAGGTCTACTACACCTGTTGTATTCAGCATTTCACTGTGAGGTCTACTACACCTGTTGTATTCAGCATTTCACTGTGAGGTCTACTACACCTGTTGTATTCAGCATTTCACTGTGAGGTCTACTACACCTGTTGTATTCAGCATTTCACTGTAAGGTCTACTACACCTGTTGTATTCAGCATTTCACTGTGAGGTCTACTACACCTGTTGTATTCAGCATTTCACTGTGAGGTCTACTACACCTGTTGTATTCAGCATTTCACTGTCAGGTCTACTACACCTGTTGTATTCAGCATTTCACTGTGAGGTCTACTACACCTGTTGTATTCAGCATTTCACTGTAAGTTCCACTACACCTGTTGTATTCAGCATTTCACTGTGAGGTCTACTACACCTGTTGTATTCAGCATTTCACTGTGAGGTCTACTACACCTGTTGTATTCAGCATTTCACTGTAAGTTCCACTACACCTGTTGTATTCAGCATTTCACTGTAAGGTCTACTACACCTGTTGTATTCGGCGCACGTGACAAATAAAATATGATTTGATTCGACAATAGATTACCAAGTAACGTTCATTGAAACAATTGTACTTTCTTAAAGCCTGTGCCGTTTTAAAGCATTTTGCCCATAAACCATTTCTTAAGTTTCTCTTAAAACTCCCAAGGTCGGGATTTTAAATGGTTTGGTACACCATTCCATTCCTCTGCACCAGTGTTAAGGAAAGAGCTTTTTCCAGACATGCTCCTATATCGCAGCGGTCTGATATTGGCAACACCGGGTCTCTTTGTGATGGCTACGAGAGTCTTATGAAATTAATGTACCCAGACAGGTATCTGGGGGCAAAAGTCAAGTATAACTTTAAAAACCATCAACAGTTCGATCTGCACCAACCGGATACCAACTGGTAGCTGATTCAGTTCCCTGAAATGATTAGGACCAATGTGCTGTCTAACATCCCTTGAACTGAGCCAGTCCCAGTGGGCTGGAGATGAGATGATGGGCGGAGCTTGAGTATCAATCTCAGTTGTTTTGGGACGCTTTGAAGTTTGTCCGCCAGATTTGTTTTAATACCCTGAACCATAAGATGTACAGTCTGAACCATAAGATGCATAGTCAATAGTGCGCGCTGGACCAGAGATGTTGCCAGGGTCCTCAGAAGGTCTGTATCCAGGACCTTTTGTCCTGGGAGTGAACCCCTTCCCAATGACATTTCGTGAGCCATGAGTTCACCTGTCATGTGTTGGTCCAGTTCACATCCCAAGTATGTAACAGAAAAATGTTCCTTCACCGCGACACCATTACACTTGAACGAGAAGTCGGAAGAGATTGTCACTTTGTGTGTGGAACCAAACAGGATGCATTCTATCTTGCCTAAATGCAGAGACTGTTTGTTGTCAGATAACCACTTACTGACTTTGGTCAGTTCGCTGCTTAGGGGCTTTTCAACGGTCTCCTAATTCTTAAGCTAAGCCAAGATGGTGGAATCATCCGTATACAGGGACAGAGAGCATGAACAGGCCGTGCATGTCATTTACAGTGCATGTCATTTATAGTGCATGTCATTTATAGTGCATGTCATTTATAGTGCATGTCATTTACTGGGCATGTCATTTACTGGGCATGTCATTTATAGTGCATGTCATTTACAGTGCATGTCATTTACTGGGCATGTCATTTACTGGGCATGTCATTTAC
>NW_027000910.1:0-8109 GCF_036934945.1 Oncorhynchus masou masou
CCAGTGCTTTTGTAGTTGTTGTTATTAATACCTCATTTTTCATTGTGCTCCTAAAAACTTTTTTTTTTGTAGCATAGAGCCTGTGATACATTTTTGTTCAGTCAAACATTTTGGCCGTGATGAGTGAAAATAGTTTGAATTTCTGAGCATCTTAAGACAGTTATTGGATCCCTATTTTCATCTTTTGAGATGATATCAGATGCTCCGTCTCAAGCTCAACAATAGAGTCATTGTTCCAAAATGGTAGTTGAAACAAGGAGTCAAAATAAGCCAGTTCAGAAACACACACATTTGGACACATTTTGGCGAGAGTGCAGCCTCTTGCTCGCCTCTTCCTCTCTGAACACACTCATTATTATTTTCGGGTACCCACTCTGCATGTATCTTACCATGAGCGTTAATATTTCAAGCACTATGGTGTGATGTGGTTTGGAGAAGGCATGATTCATAAATGGAGCTTCTTGCTTATAATTTGCCACCAACAGAATTCAAACCTGTTCTCCACTCAGGTTCCACAAGTACTGCTCATACACATTTTGTTCTGTAGTCTGACTGTATATGATTTAGCATCAACCATCACGTCTGACCAAGCCTTTGCAGGCCACTCTTACAATGCCACAAGTAAGGGCCAATATATGCTATCATTTCCAATGCTAACTCCTTCCCTGCTGCCCCCCCTCCCCAGGCCTATGAAGACTGCCACGAGAGCCTGACCTCAGTCCCACGGCGGGACACAATGGGAAGCTTCCTCCCCGACAGCAGCGCCTATGAGCTCCTGACCATCATAGGTCAGTCAGTCTCAGGCTTCCAACCCTAGTGACTTGGCTGCCAAGGCGCTTGTGTGTTTGTTGTTGAATACATTGTTTGTGCGCCTGTCTCTAGTCTAATTTGGTGTGTTTTGCTGTGCTAGGTCGAGGCCTGGAGGACTTGATGACCGTCAACCTTGCCAGATACAGACCCACAGGAGAACACGTAGCAATCCGTCGGATTGACCTGGAGTCCTGCACAAATGAAATGGTCAACTACCTGCAGGTCTGGACCTGTCACCATCAATCTATCATTCTACCATCCATCTGTCACATTTCCCTTTGCCAGGCAGACACAGTCAAATCATCCTTGCCTTTATATCCCTCTTTCACTCCCCTCTGAATACATTCATCCCTTGCTTTATGACATCACCTGTTATGTAATCCAACCTCCCATCTCTGTCTGTTTAATTTGTATCTATTACATAACTCAATGTAATCTCCCTCTCTGTCCATTTAAACCTAACCCAGTCTGTCTCTCTCAGGCTGAGCTCCATGTATCTAAGCTGTTCCACCACTCCAGCATCCTGCCCTACAGGAGCATCTTCATAGCAGAGAACGAGCTGTGGGTCATCTCTCCCTTCATGGCCTATGGTGAGGATTCACAGACAGAGCACAGACTGGAACACTACACCACTCTGGTCCTAGTCAAATGTAGTCAAAGGCTAAATGTGGACTGGAGGATTCTAGTTACCATTCCCACATTTTAAGGTCATTTGTCTCCACCTAACCCTACTATTCAGTCCTCTGCTCTCTCTCTGACTAATGTAGTGTCTAACATGTCCTAGGGTCAGCCAGAGACCTGATCAGCAGCCACTTCACTGATGGGATGAATGAGCTGGCCATCGCCTACATCCTACTGGGCATGCTCAAAGCCCTGGACTACATCCACCACATGGGCTATGTACACCGGTAAGTACAAAGTACACACAAGCCCAGGACTTTTCATGCAGGATTGTGACATGGCGTTTAATTTTGTGTGTTTAGGAGCGTGAAGGCCAGCCACGTGTTGATCTCGGCAGACGGTCAGGTGTGTATGTCTGGTCTGAGGAGCATCATCAGTCTGATCCGTCACGGCCAGCGGGCCAGAGTGGTCCATGACTTCCCCCAGTACAGCATCAAGGTGCTTCCCTGGCTCAGCCCAGAGGTGCTGCAGCAGGTAACTCCATACCACACCTGGCTAACATACAATACCTTGCTTTTAAACTATAATACCTTAATTTGTTTATCGGTCAACCCTGGTGTGTCAGAACCTGCAGGGATACGACTTCCGGTCAGACATCTACAGTCTTGGCATCACAGCCTGTGAGCTCGCCAATGGACATGTGCCCTTCAAAGACATGCCAGCCACACAGGTGACTAGTGGCCAGATCAACCCCTCACCCAATCTTTATTCTGAAAGATCTATATTCTGCTCCTCAATTGACTGGTATCTCTCTCATTCCTCTTCGTGGTCCTCTTGTCTTTAGATGTTGCTGGAGAAGCTGAACGGGACAGTCCCCTGTCTGTTGGACACCACCACCATCCCCCCAGAGGAGCTGACCATGAAGCCCTCCCGCTCTGGAGCTGACTCTGGGATCTGTGAGGGCCCCAGCACCGGAGGGGCCCACCACTCTAACGGAGAGCCCTCCTCCTCGGGGAGCCACCCCTACAGTCGTACCTTCTCTCCCCACTTCCATGCTTTTGTGGAGCTGTGTCTACAGAGGGACCCAGAGAAGAGGTGAGCCACGCCAAGCTAGGCTGCTGGTCCTCACATTGTCTTATGAATTTTAGCTCATTTAATTGTTTATTTCCCCCCCCCTCAGACCCTCAGCCAGTGCTCTCATTGGTCATTCCTTCTTCAAACAGGTCAGTAGGATCTAGTTCCTCCCCCCTCAACATCAATGTACAACATTTTAAGTCATAATGGCTTCATTCAGTCACACACTTGATTATCAGAATCCCAATGAGTTTTATTTCCATTCTTCCCTAGATCAAGCGTCGGCCATCGGAGGCTCTGCCTGAGCTATTCCGGCCCGTAACACCCATCACAGGCTTTCAGAGTACCCAGCCTCAGGACGCTGCCTCTGGACTGGCCAGCCTGGAATCTGGCCTCAGCCACATGGATGTGGATGACTGGGACTTCTGACCACAGAGGAATAGGAAAGAGTTGTGTGTTGTAACCAAGAGGTTACCAGGAGATGCTCTGAGAAGACTTGGACTGGATTTACGCTTTGTTCTTATTAAATGGTCTATGTAAATAATTCAAACTAAGCAGTTTCTCCTCCCTTTGACTGGGTTTAAAAGCCAGCTACCATCATCTCCTTGCTATCACTCTAGTCTAAAAGATGCATGAGCAGACAGACCTTTGCACTGACTGACACCCAATTCCTCTCACGCACACATCTCTCCAAATTCGACTAAAGCTCCGGACCTGTCGAAGAACCGTATGGGGGAGTATGTCAAGTCCGCTCTTTCACTTGTCAATGGAGATGTTCTATTAAAGGTAGAGCAGGGAGACTCCTGAGCTGTACTTGACCCTATCTAGAGCCATCTGTTGACATTAAAGACCAGGAACTGACCTCATTACCAAGGGTTGATCCAATCAGCCAGCACAACAGATGGAAGATTCCAGAAGTTTGTCCAAGGCTATCACGAACCAGACAGTGTTTGCATTTCCTCACAGCTGTTCATATAGAACCATCAGTTTTACAGGAGGGAAGAAAAAATCTGTTTCTACCTGAAACCCTCAACTTGCTTTGCTGTCTTCAGTTAACATTAGACTGTGCCAACTGAGGTCCATGTATTTGATTAACCTCCCTGTTATTGGCCATTTTTGTCCTGCAAAAAAAAGTGAATGTTACAATGGTGCTTGTTTCAAGAAGGGAAAGTGTTGGGAATGTCAACTATTTTACTTGATAATAAATACCTTTCACCTCAGGGCTCCTCACTGTATTGTAAGTAATCAGTCCACTATTTAAATCAAGTTTTATTCCGGAAGGTTTGACATTGACACAATGAAACAGAGGTGACACACTGAAATTGGACAGGTACTATATTTACAGTAGGTGGCTGGTCGAGCATGGTTTGGCGATCTTGGCTGCCAGCTCTGTAGAGAGAACACTTCAGCTACTGCCTGGAGCTCAATAGCCTTACATAGCCACGGCCCTGAATATTTGAGCTTTTTCTATTTGACTGACTATAGACGAGTCCTTTACCCGATGTAGATAAGCTCTTGCCTGTCCACCAAAACTCCTTGCTCCGGCCAAACGCCACACCATTGGACATGAGTTTCTGGAGCCGAGTACCTCCTAAGATTTCTAGAATGGAAATACATTCTAGCCTGTCTGATTAGTCCCAGAAACCTATGGTTCGGCCAGAACACACATGGGTAAAGCAACATTTAGAAAATGTGTAATTGGTTCTCATTGGTTAGAGATGATCCAATCGCTGATGACCTTGTTTTGTACAGCACCACTCATTTTAAGGTCACCACAAACGACTTCAATGATTGCGGTCTCAGAGTGAAGTATGTAGCGGACGATAGAGCAGGAATTCAGCTAGAGTCAGGCAACAAGCTCCATGGTCAAACTACTGTAGCTTTAGTTTTGTTTTCTTAGCTCAAAGTGGATGCTTTGGGGGACCATCCAAAGACCTAATGTACATTCCATACCACTATGCTGACCATGGTAATTGAGATGCATTATCCTCACCTTTAGCTGGGTTGAAGACGCCGTTGGTCTGGACGTTACACACATAGCAGCGCTGGGACTTGCGGTAGTGCTGAAGAGCACAGGTCTCAGAAGTAGTGCTGAAACCTGCGGGAGACGACATGAGTGGTTTGATTAGCTGGAAGTTTCTCTACACACAATTAATGGTGAAGGAGTTAAGGAGCATTGTCTTACTTGGTGATGACGGGGTTCTTAAAGGACTCTCGGCAGATGAAGCATTTCAAGGGCATGTCCTCGTCACTGCTCACCTCGTAGTTCTCATCTACATACAGACCACACATTACTGAACAGCTGTATCACAACTCTAATCTGATTCATCTTAAATCTACACAGCCCTGTGTTTCTCCCCTGTTGTGAACTCACCGTTGGCCCCATAGCGCCCCTCATCCAGCTCCCTCTCAATCTGCCAGCCATGTTTGTCGTCTGAGCGGTCATGGAGGAACTTGCAGCTGTCTAAGCGGGGAAAAGAAACACACAAAGGAGACTTTCAGAGACTTCCACAGATGATTAATTCAAGTTGGGAAAGGAGGACATTGGAGGCAACCTTCCAACAAAGTCCCTACTCACCTCCAAAGCCACAGAAGCCACTCTCTTTGTAGTCCTTACAGATGTCTGGCTGGTAGTCCCACATCACTGTGGCCCTCAGGTGCTCTGGGGACCGGATTGGGCCCTTCCTGACAAGAGAGAAAATAGTGATGATGCAAAAACAATTAAAACTTAACCCAAGACATTTCAACTTTACTCTGTCACATAACATGCATCCACACCTGACCATGCCAGATGATGCATTTCCCATGGTGGAGTCTTTGGGCTTGATGTGCTTTTTGTAGTTGTTCATTCCTCTGTAGATCTTATCATCCTCTATACCGGTCAGCTCCTGGTGAGGGAGAGGATTGAAACCTTTATTAAGCATTTGCGGACCAACGCTGTCCCAATTTACAACAAAACTGGGGGAAGAATGCAAATGATACAATACTAAGATGTAGATACAAGAAGGAAACAAAGTTCCTCCAACAAAAGACAGAGGTCTTGCCTCCTGGATCTTCTGACTCCTCTCAAAGATGGCCTGAGCATCATTGTCCTTTGCTGTGTCCAGCTCATAGATTGCAGTTGCTCCCATGTCATCTGGCCCCTCCGGTTTCTATACACAGCGAAGGGAGGAGGACGAGATTGATAGCTTTATACGGGGCTCAGCAATAAAGGGGCAGGGAGGATATAAATTCAAAACATTGTTAATAGATTAATGGGTAGAGAGGTCTTTTTCAAAATAACTCACCACTGACTGTGTTGACTTGTAAGCGACAGTGACTTTCTTTTTTTCTTTCTCCTCGTCACTTTCAGCAGATGACACCTCTCTCTACTTTTTTTTGTCTGGGGAGAAGAGAAGAATGATGTCACACTATAAAAAATGTTTAGTATAAAGACTGATTCGTTTGTAGTCAGTCATGCGACGTTACCCTTTGAATCATAGGGTTTGCTGAACCCGTCTTTTTCTTTTCTGACGACGGCATTCTTGTCTTCGTCACTGTTGCCATCTGACAATGGAGGCAATGAGGCAAGCATCAGCATGTGAGTGGGACATTTCCGTGTTTACAGTACTCGGCCACTTGCAATCATTTCCATGGCTTGGGTGTTTTATAGTTGGCAGTAGTTTTGTTTTTACTTAGCCCAATCTTAACGCCTTACTAAATACACTTCAAATGCTAGCCAACTAGGTCAGTTCGCCACTAAGCTCGATCGAAGACTATTACCAATAGCCATTGTTTTCATGCACAATGCAGTCTTTTGGTTAGCTTTTGAAACAACACTGAGCTGGACTCAAACACTGTAGCTCACCTGTGTCACTGGCTTTTCTCTTCCGAGTGTTGCATCTTTTGGTAGATTTTTTAAATAGAAAAGTACAGGTTGCCTTGGGTTCCCCTGACTCCGCCATCTTTCATTCTGTTTACAAAAATGGTGACGTAGGATTTTAGCGCGACCTCTAGCGTGGAGTAGTCACAATCAACCAATCACCTTGTGGCCAATTATCTACAGCACAACATATACAGTTAAGTAGACGACATTTGCATTTATTTCATGCCAATTTCTAATTGTTTTATTACATATTATCTGTAGATATGTTGTGGCGCAACTAAATAATATCCTATATAGTCATTCATCATTTTCTATAGTATTATAAAACCAAAGCACATTATGATAAAATGTAGGATTATTAAATGATGGGATATTTTATGTAGGCTAAATCAACATATGTGCATTGGGTATCTTGGTGCAGAGGGTATTTTAATTACACTCTCTGTCTATTCACCCTGCACAACTCCATCGTTGTGCGTCAACGTTGAGCCCACTAATTAAGCATCAGCTTCTCGCGGAGAACTGAGAACACCGTAATATATGGCTTAGGCCTGCGGAGGGAGGGGTCTTGGTGGTGCTGGGTTACCGGAAGGCTCCGTACCGCCGCTGAATGGAATCCGGCTGTGTCCGAAAAGCAATGGCTATGGGTTTGACATCGAAAAAGGCATCTTCTCGGAGCGTCGGCGTGGAGCGAAAAATCTCATCACCGTATGCAGGTAACACAAGGGAGCAGATGTTTCGTGTGATTGGCAGGTCATGTTAACTACACATATTAGTTAATGCATGCATGGAAATAAATGTGTAATGGCTTAGGCTACAATGTATTAAGCGTTGTTCCAAATTATATATTCTCATAAGAAAACGAAAAGAAAAACAAAAGGCAACATATTCCACAGCTATGGGCACTGTGGTAGCCTATACATTAGGCTACTTGGGGAAATGTAAATGGATAAACGTTTTATGTTTTTAAAAATCTTGGTAAATAACGGCGAGAGAGAATCTGATCGCCTAACAAATAAACAGCCACATATGCGGTTTCACCTTGGTGGACATCCCGCTGTCTATGCCGCTATGTCGGCCTATTTGAAAGGAAAGAGGATTAAATGGGGTGTGAGAGGCCTATGTTTGAGAGGGCATTGGTCCACCAGAATTCCCCAGGTCGGTGATGTGCAATGACGACAACCTTCAAGGAACGAGGACATTATTTACCGCTTATAGAAATGCTGTTCCAAGATAATGACATCACAGTGAAATCGGATGTTTATTATGGTCATTGAATGCTACTGTGCTGTACTCATTATGTACTAATAACACCCGGAGGTATTTCACCCGGTGGCCTGAGAGAGCTCTCAGAAAAAAAGTATAGGCCAACAACAGTTTTGGCAGCTCATCTATACCAGAGTAACTGATACACACAGCTGATACTGCTGATAATATAATTGCATAGCAGTCATACCAGTGTCTGGTTGTCATGGGAATGCTATTTGATAACTTCTCCTTCACCAAGTTATGTTTTACCCAATGTAGGCTAATGTATCATCAGTGCTCCATCCTAGAATATTCATATTTGTAAAGGCATAATTAATGTGAATACTTCATCATCATAAACATTTGTTATGTAAATTAATATAATACTATATTCAATTGTATATATATATTCACAATTATTTTAAGAGTGCATATGTGTTTTTGCAAAATACCCAATGTGTCTTATCTCTGTGTCCTTTTGCATCTATACC
>NW_027000911.1:0-8105 GCF_036934945.1 Oncorhynchus masou masou
CTCTGTTATATATAGTCTACCTGTCAGGTCTGCTGAACCACCTCTGTTATATACTCTACCTGTCAAAGGTCAATAAACTCCCTCTGTTATATGAGTCTACCTGTCAGGTCAATATACTCCCTCTGTTATATACTCTACCTGTCAGGTGAATAAACTCCCTCTGGTATATACTCTACCTGTCAGGTCAATAAACTCCCTCTGTTATACTCACTCTGCCTGTCAGGTCAATAAACTCCCTCTGTTATATGCTCTGCCTGCCTAAAGGGTGAATAAACTCCTCTGTTATATACTCTCGCCTGTCAGGTCAATAAACTCCCTCTGTTATATACTCTACCTGTCCACAGGTCAATAGACTCCCTCTGTTATATACCTCTGCCTGTCAGGTCAATAAACTCCTCTGTTATATACTCTACCTGTCAGGTCAATAAACTCCCTCTGTTATATACTCTACCTGTCAGGTCAATAAACTCCCTCTGTTATATACTCTACCTGTCAGGTCAATAAAGACCCTCTGTTATATACTCTACCTTTCAGGTCGAGGTTCTTGGCTCCGTTGACCACCTGACTGGTTGCCTTGGCGTCCACCTTCAGAGTGTGAATGTTGCTGTTGTCACGAGTGATGACCACATTGTGCCACTGGTTGTCATGTAGAGCCCGGTCGCTGTTGCCTTTGATGACATTGGGCCCATTGCCAAGATCAAACACATAGTGGATGTACCTGAGGGAGGTGAAAGGTTACCCTGGTCACTGAATAGAACACCTGTTGTACCGATAGAGGTGGTGCAGCAGGGGAGATGTGTGTGAGTGGAGTGGTTGGTCAACGATTAGAATATGTCAAAATGGTTACATTCATCCATTGTAGTTAAAAGTAATTTATCTAGAGATACAGATGTCGGATCCTAATTTGATGACTCTTTTGTAGCAGTCGAGTAATTCGGAACAGCTTATGAATATCATCCTCCCTCTCTCGCTTGCTGAAACGCTAAAAGCACAAACAGAATATGAATAACTGTCTTACTATTGCAATAGGCCTATATGTATTTTAACAGTAACATTAAAATGTACAAACAAGTGTATCTGAAATACAACCATACATATCAACAACCTTTGGTTTTTATAATAATAATAATAACTAATAACACAATAGATAATGGTGTCCACTACAACATATCCGAAATACAGACATACAGTAGGCTACACCTAAAACTATAGTCTAATGTAGCCTTTCAAAACTAATCACATATACAGGCCCCTATAATATCACTATGTAAAGGTCAAGATGAAGTTGAGAATAGTACGGAAGCAAGCCGGAATGAAGTGCAATGGCGCATGAAAGAGAGCGATTTCGATTTTAAGAGGCCAAAAAACACTCCCAAAAGAGATCAACAGTAAGCCTATATATATTATTGAAAAATAGGAATGGAAAGATAGGGGGGAGGTAGGGAAAGATAGGGGAGGTAAGGGAAAAGAATAGAGGGAGGTAAGGGAAAGGAATAGGGGGAGGTAGGGAAAGATAGGGGATGTAGGGAAAGATAGGGGGATGCTAGGGTGAAAGATAGGGAGTGTAGTGGAAAGATAGGGGAGGTAGGGAAAGATAGGGGAGGTAGGGAAAGATAGGGGGAGGTAGGGAAAGATAGGGGAGGTAGGGAAAGATAGGGGGAGGTAGTGAAAGATAGGGGGATGTAGTGAAAGATAGGGGAGGTAGGGAAAGATAGGGGGAGGTAGGGAAAGATAGGGGGAGGTAGGGAAAGATAGGGGAGGTAGGGAAAGATAGGGGAGGTAGGGAAAGATAGGGGGAGGTAGTGAAAGATAGGGGAGATAGGGGAAAGATAGGGGGAGGTAGGGAAAGATAGGGAGGTAGGGAAAGATAGGGGGAGTGGGAAAGATGAGGGATGTAGTGAAAGATAGGGGGAGGTAGGGAAAGATAGGGGAGGTAGGGAAAGATAGGGGAGGTAGGGAAAGATAGGGGGAGGTAGGGAAAGATAGGGGAGTGTAGGGAAAGATAGGGGGAGGTAGGGAAAGATAGGGGGAGGTAGGGAAAGATAGGGGGAGTGTAGGGAAAGATAGGGGAGGTAGGGAAAGATAGGGGGAGGTAGGGAAAGATAGGGAGGTAGGGAAAGATAGGGGGAGGAGAGAAAGATAGGGAGGTAGGGAAAGATAGGGAGGTAGGGAAAGATAGGGGAGGTAGGAAAGATAGGGGGAGGTAGGGAAAGATAGGGGGGGTAGTGAAAGATAGGGGGTAGAAAGATAGGGAGGTAGGGAAAGATAGGGGAGGTAGGGAAAGATAGGGGGGAGGTAGGGAAAGATAGGGGGAGTTAGGGAAAGATAGGGAGGTAGGGAAAGATAGGGGAGGTAGGGAAAGATAGGGGGAGGTAGGGAAAGATAGGGGGAGGTAGAGAAAGATAGGGGAGGTAGGGAAAGATAGGGGAGGTAGGGGAAAGATGGGGAGGTAGGGAAAGATAGGGGAGGTAGGGAAAGATAGGGGGAGGTAGGGAAAGATAGGGGGAGGTAGGGAAAGATAGGGGGAGGTAGGGAAAGATAGGGGAGGTAGTGAAAGATAGGGGAGGTAGGGAAAGATAGGGGAGGTAGGGAAAGATAGGGAGGTAGTGAAAGATAGGGAGGTAGGGAAAGATAGGGAGGTAGGGAAGATAGGGGAGGTAGGGACAGATAGGGAGGTAGTGAAAGATAGGGGAGGTAGGGAAAGATATGGGTAGGTAGGGAAAGATAGGGGAGGTAGTGAAAGATAGGGGGAGGTAGGGAAAGATAGGGGGAGGTAGTGAAAGATAGGGGGAGGTAGGGAAAGATATGGGTAGGTAGGGAAAGATAGGTCGGAGGTAGGGAAAGATAGGGGGGTTAGGGAAAGATAGGGGGAGGTAGTGAAAGATAGGGGGAGGTAGGGAAAGATAGGGTGAGGTAGGGGAAAGTTAGGGAGAGGAAGGGAAATATAAGGAAAGATAGGGGAGGTAGGGGAGGATAGGGTGAGGTAGTGAAAGATAGGGGGAGTAATAGGGAAAGATAGGGGGGAGAAAGGGAGAGATAGGGGTAGGTAGGGAAATATAGGGGGTAAGGAAAGATGGGGGAGGCAGGGAAATATAGGGGAGGTAGGGAAAGATTGGAGGATGAAGGGAAAGACAGGGAGAGGTAGGGGAATAAAAGGCAAAATAGGAGGGGGGTAGGGAAAGATATGGGTAGGTAGGGAAAGATAGGGAAAGATAGTGGATGTAGGGAAGGATAGGGGGAGGTAGGGAAAGATAGTGGATGTAGGGAAAGATAGGGGAGGTAGGGAAATAAAAGGAAAAATAGCAGGAGGTGGGAAAATATAAGGGGAAGGTAAGGAAAGATAGGAGGAGGTAGGGACAGAAGGGGAGGTAGGGAAAGGTAGGGGGAGGTAGGGAAAAATAGGGGGAGGTAGGGGAATAAAAGGAAAAATAGCAGGAGGTAGGAAAAGATAAGGGGGGTAGTAAAAGATATGGGAGGTAGGGGAGGAAGGGAAAGATAAGGGGGAGGAAGGGAAAGATAAGGGGGAGGTAAGGAAAGATAGAAGGAGGTAAGGAAAGGTAGGAGGAGGTAGGTAAAGATAGGGAAAGATAGTGGATGTAGGGAAGGATAGGGGAGGTAGGGAAAGATAGTGGATGTAGGGAAAGATAGGGGAGGTAGGGAAATAAAAGGAAAAATAGCAGGAGGTGGGAAAATATAAGGGGAAGGTAAGGAAAGATAGGAGGAGGTAGGGACAGAAGGGAGGTAGGGAAAGGTAGGGGGAGGTAGGGAAAGGTAGGGGGAGGTAGGGAAAAATAGGGGGAGGTAGGGGGAATAAAAGGAAAAATAGCAGGAGGTAGGAAAAGATAAGGGGTAGTAAAAGATATGGGAGGTAGGGGAGGAAGGGAAAGATAAGGGGAGGAAGGGAAAGATAAGGGGGAGGTAAGGAAAGATAGAAGGAGGTAAGGAAAGGTAGGAGGAGGTAGGTAAAGAAAGGAGGGGTATGGAAAGATATGGAAAATAGTGGGAGGTAGGGAAAAATAGGGGTAGGTAGGGAGAAATAGGGGGATAAAGGGAAAGACAGGGAGAGGTAGGGAAAGGTAGGGGATGTAGGGAAATAAAATGAAAATACGGGTTAGGGAAAGATAAGGGGGAGGTAAGGAAAGATAGGGGAGGAAGGGAAAGATAGGGGAGGAAGGGAAAGATAGGGGAGGAAGGGAAAGGTAGGAAAGATCGGGGAGGTAGGGAAATAAAAGGAAAAATAGCGGGAGGTGTGAAAATATAAGGGGAAGGTAAGGAAAGATAGGAGGAGGTAGGGACAGATAGGGGAGGTAGGGAAAGGTAGGGGGAGGTAGGGAAAGGTAGGGGGAGGTAGGGAAAGATAGGGGGAGGTAGGGAAAGATATGGAAAGATAGGGGGAGGTAGAGAAAGATGGGGGGAGGTAGGGAAAGATAGGAGGATGAAGGGAAAGACAGGGAGAGGTAGGGAAAGATATGGGAGGTAGGGGAGGAAGGGAAAGATAAGGGGGAGATAAGGGCGTGGTAAGGAAAGATAGGATGAGGTAGCGACAGATAGGGGAGGTAGGGAAAGGTAGGGGAGGTGAGGAAAGATAGGGGGAGGACAAATAGGGGAGGTAGTGAAAGATAGGGAGGTAGGAGAGATAGGGGCAGGTAGGGAAAGATAGGGAAAGTTAGTGAGTGGGAGGGAAATATAAGGAAAGTTAGGGGTGAGGTAGGGAAATATAGGAGAGGTAGGGAAAGATAGGGGGAGGTAGGGAAAGGTAGGGGGAGTGTAGGGAAAGATAGCGGGAGGTAGGGAAAGATAGGGGGATGAAGGGAAAGATAGGGAGGTAGTGCGTAGGTGGGGGAGATAGTGGCAGGCAGAGGTCAAAGGGCAGTGTGGTTTACTCCTGCCGACTCTATCATATATGTGCCTGGGTCAGCCGCTGGACCAATACAGGCCCTGAGGCCTATCTTTCCACTTATACTGCCCATTGGAAGGCACAAAACATTGTCAAAGACTTTAGTCACCCAAGTCAAGACTGTCCCTCCCCTTTGTTTTTACAATGCCTGTACTAATGTACCTCTGCACATTTGTACATTCTTCCACTGCAAATCTACCATTCCAGTGTTTTACTTGCTATATTGTATTTACTTTGCCACCATGGCCTTTTTTTGCCTTTACCTCCTTATCTCACCTCATTTGCTCACATCGTATATAGACTTGTTTCTACTGTATTATTGACTGTATGTTTGTTTTACTCCATGTGTAACTCTGTGTCATTGTATGTGTCGAACTGCTTTGCTTTATCTTGGCCAGGTCGCAATTGTAAATGAGAACTTCTTCTCAACTTGACTACCTGGTTAAATAAAGGTGAAATAAAAAATAAATAAAAAATCAAACATTGTGTATTGGCGTTCTTCGTTTGTCGAAAGAGAGTCGGACCGAAATGCAGCGTGTTGGTTACTCATGTCTTTTGATGAAACAAATGACGATTACATGAAAATACTGAGACAAATACAAAACAACAAAACGGAACGTGAAACCTAAGTACAGCCTATCTGGTGAAACTCCACAGAGACAGGAACAATCACCCACGAAATACACAGTGAAACCCAGGCTACCTAAATACGGTTCCCCATCAGAGACAACAAGAATCACCTGACTCTGATTGAGAACTGCCTCAGGCAGCCAAACCTAAACTAAAACACCCCTAATCAACCACAATCCCAATGCCTACAAAAACCCCAATACGACAACACAATAACATAAACCCATGTCACACCCTGGCCTGACCAACTAATTAACTGACAGAACCCCCCCACTAAGGTGCGGACTCCCGGACGCACCTCAAAACCACAGGGAGGGTCCGTGGGCGTCCGTCCATGGTGGCGGTTCCGGCTCGGGACGTGGACCCCACTCCATTAATGTCATAGTTCCTCCCCTACGCGTCCTGATAATCCACTTCCGCCGCCACCATGGCCTAGTAGTCCTCACCCAGAACCCCACTGACTGAGGGGCAGCTCGGGACAGAAGGGCAGTCCGGACAGAGGGGAAGCTCAGGACAGAGGGGCAGCTTGGAACAGAGGAAGCCCAGCACTGAGAGGAAGCCCAGCACTGAAAGGAAACCCAGCACTGAGAGGAAGCCCAGGCCAGGCAGTTGAATCCGGCAGATCCTGGCTGGCTGGCAGTTCTGGCAGATCCTGGCTGACTAGCAGATTGGAAGAGTCTGGTCGACTGGCAGATCTGGAAGAGTCTGGTCGACTGGCAGATCTGGAAGAGTCTGGTCGACTGGCAGATCTGGAAGAGTCTGGCCGACTGGCAGATCTGGAAGAGTCTGGCCGACTGGCAGATCTGGAAGAGTCTGGCCGACTGGCAGATCTGGAAGAGTCTGGCCGACTGGCAGATCTGGAAGAGTCTGGCCCACTGGCAGATCTAGAAGAGTCTGGTTGACTGGCAGATCTGGAAGAGTCTGGCTGACTGGCAGATCTGGAAGAGTCTGGCCGACTGGCAGATCTGGAAGAGTCTGGCCGACTGGCAGATCTGGAAGAGTCTGACCCACTGGCAGATCTAGAAGAGTCTGGTTGACTGGCAGATCTGGAAGAGTCTGGCTGACTGGCAGATCTGGCAGAGTCTGGCTGACTGGCAGATCTGGAAGAGTCTGGCTGACTGGCGGATCCTGGCAGACTGACGGCTCTGGCTGCTTCATGCTGACTGACGGCTCTGGCTGCTCCATGCTGACTGGCGGCTCTGGCTGCTCCATGCAGATTGACGGCTCTGGCGGCTTCTTACATACTGACAGCTCTGGCTGCTCCATGCAGACTGGCAGCTCTGGCTGCTCCATGCAGACTGGCAGCTCTGGCTGCTCCATGCAGACTGGCAGCTCAGGCTGCTCCATGCAGACTGGCAGCTCAGGCTGCTCCGAACAGGCAGGAGGCTCCGGCAGCGCTGTAGAGGAGGAAGGCTCTAGGAGCGCTGAACAGGCGGGAGACTCCGACAGCGCAGGAGAGGAGAAAGCTCCGACAGCGCAGGGGAGAGGCGAGGCGCACTGTAGGCCTGATGCGTGGTGCTGGCACTGGTGGTATTGGGCCGAGGACACGCACAGGAAGCCTGGTGCGGGGAGCTGCTACCGGAGGGCTGGGGGTGTGGAGGTGGTACTGGATAGACCGGACCATGCAGGCGCACTGGAGCTCTTGAGCACCGAGTCTGCCCAACCTTACCCGGTTGAATGCCAGTGCGGCAAGGTGGAATAGCCCGCACTGGGCTATGTAGGCGAACCGGAGACACCGAGCGCAAGGCTGGTACCACGTGCGGCCCAAGGAGACGCAATGGGGACCAGATGCGAGAGCCGGCTTCATGGCATTTGGCTCGACGCTCAATCTAGCCCGGCCGATACGCGGAGCTGAAATATACCGCCCCGGTTATGCACGCACTGGGACACCGTGCGCACCACTGCATAACACGGTGCCTGCCCGGTCTCTCTAGCCCCGGGTAAGCACAGGGAGTTTGCGCAGGTCTCCTACCTGGCGTAGCCATACTCCCTGTAAGCCCCCCCCAATAAATTTTTGGGGCTGATTCCCGGGCTTCCATCCACGTCGCCTTGCTGCCTACTCATACCAGCGCCTCTCCGCTTTAGTCGCCTCTAGTTCCTCCTTGGGGCGGCGATATTCACCAGGCTGAGCCCAGGGTCCTTTTCCGTCCAGTTCTTCCTCCCATGTCCAATTCTCCAAGTGGTGCAGCCTCTTCCACTGAAGCTGCTTCTGTTGCCTCTTCTGTGGCTCCTGCCTGTTAACACTCTGCTCGGGTCCGTGTGTGGCGGGTGATTCTGTAACAGCGTTTCTTTGTTTGTCGCAAAGAGAGTCGGGACCGAAATGCAGCGTGTTATTATCATGTCTTTTAACGGAAACAAAACGACACATGAAAATACTGGAGACAAATACAAAACAACAAAACGGAACGTGAAACCTAAGTACAGCCTATCTGGTGAAACTACACAGAGACAGGAACAATCACCCACGAAATACACAGTGAAACCCAGGCTACCTAAATATGGTTCCTCACACCTCTGGCCTGACCAACTAATTAACTAAAACACAAAATACTTAGACCAAGGCGTGACACATTGACTC